>NW_026088477.1:0-172452 GCF_022605725.1 Anthonomus grandis grandis
CACATCTCGTGAGAGTTATCAGACCGTGCATAAGTCAAAAACGACGAAAGTTAGAGAGTTGAAAATTTGGTCAAATATTCTTCAAATAAATTGATTGGGACACCTCTATCAACGTTTTTTCGAAAAAATTGACAGGAAGCTAAAAAAATAATTTTTTCTTCGGAAAATGTGGTATTTTTTTCAAGAACATCCTATCAGACCGTGCATAAGTCAAAAAACGACGAAAGTTAGAGAGTTGAAAATTTGGTCAAATATTCTTCAAATAAATTGATTGGACACCTCTATCAACGTTTTTTCGAAAAAATAGACAGGAAGCTAAAAAATAATTTTTCTTCGGAAAATGTGGTATTTTTTTTCAAGAACATCCTATCAGACCGTGCATAAGTCAAAAACGACGAAAGTTAGAGAGTTGAAAATTTGGTCAAATATTCTTCAAATAAATTGATTGGACACCTCTATCAACAGTTTTTTCGAAAAAAATAGACAGGAAGCTAAAAAAATAATTTTTCTTCGGAAAATGTGGTATTTTTTTCAAGAACATCCTATCAGACCGTGCATAAGTCAAAAACGACGAAAGTTAGAGAGTTGAAAAATTTGGTCAAATATTCTTCAAATAAATTGATTGGACACCTCTATCAACGTTTTTTTCGAAAAAAATAGACAGGGAAGCTAAAAAATAATTTTTCTTCGGAAAATGTGGTATTTTTTTTCAAGAACATCCTATCAGACCGTGCATAAGTCAAAAACGACGAAAGTTAGAGAGTTGAAAATTTGGTCAAATATTCTTCAAATAAATTGATTGGACACCTCTATCAACGTTTTTTCGAAAAAATAGGACAGGAAGCTAAAAAATAATTTTTCTTCGGAAAATGTGGTATTTTTTTCAAGAACATCCTATCAGACCGTGCATAAGTCAAAAAACGACGAAAGTTAGAGAGTTGAAAATTTTGTACAAATATTCTTCAGATAAAATGATTGGACACCTCTATCAACGTTTTTTC
This sequence comes from Anthonomus grandis grandis, assembly GCF_022605725.1. Taxonomy (NCBI): domain Eukaryota; kingdom Metazoa; phylum Arthropoda; class Insecta; order Coleoptera; family Curculionidae; genus Anthonomus; species Anthonomus grandis. The sequence goes on from NW_026088477.1 coordinate 1,002, forward strand.
GAAAAAATAGACAGGAAGCTAAAAAATAATTTTTCTTCGGAAAATGTGGTATTTTTTTTCAAGAACATCCTATCAGACCGTGCATAAGTCAAAAACGACGAAAGTTAGAGAGTTGAAAAATTTGGTCAAATATTCTTCAAATAAATTGATTGGACACCTTTATCAACGTTTTTCGAAAAAAATAGACAGAAAGCTAAAAAATAATTTTTCTTCGGAAAATGTGGTATTTTTTTCAAGAAACATCCTATCAGACCGTGCATAAGTCAAAAACGACGAAAGTTAGAGAGTTGAAAATTTGGTCAAATATTCTTCAAATAAATTGATTGGACACCTCTATCAACGTTTTTCGAAAAAATAGACAGGAAGCTAAAAAATAATTTTTCTTCGGAAAATGTGGTAATTTTTTTTCAAGAACATCCTATCAGGACCGTGCATAAGTCAAAAACGACGAAAGTTAGAGAGTTGAAAATTTGGTCAAATATTCTTCAAATAAATTGATTGGACACCTCTATCAACGTTTTTCGAAAAAAATTGACAGGAAGCTAAAAAAATAATTTTTTCTTCGGAAAATGTGGTATTTTTTTCAAGAAACATCCTATCAGACCGTGCATAAGTCAAAAACGACGAAAGTTAGAGAGTTGAAAATTTGGTCAAATATTCTTCAAATAAATTGATTGGACACCTCTATCAACGTTTTTTCGAAAAAATAGACAGGAAGCTAAAAAATATTTTTTCTTCGGAAAATGTGGTATTTTTTTCAAGAAACATCCTATCAGACCGTGCATAAGTCAAAAAACGACGAAAGTTAGAGAGTTGAAAATTTGGTCAAATATTCTTCAAATAAATTGATTGGACACCTCTACCAACGTTTTTTCGAAAAAAATAGACAGGAAGCTAAAAAATAATTTTTCTTCGGAAAATGTGGTATTTTTTTCAAGAACATCCTATCAGACCGTGCATAAGTCAAAAACGACGAAAGTTAGAGAGTTGAAAATTTGGTCAAATATTCTTCAAATAAATTGATTGGACACCTCTATCAACGTTTTTCGAAAAAAATAGACAGGAAGCTAAAAAATAATTTTTTCTTCGGAAAATGTGGTATTTTTTTCAAGAACATCCTATCAGGACCGTGCATAAGTCAAAAACGACGAAAGTTAGAGAGTTGAAAATTTGGTCAAATATTCTTCAAATAAATTGATTGGACACCTCTATCAACGTTTTTCGAAAAAATAGACAGGAAGCTAAAAAATAATTTTTCTTCGGAAAATGTGGTATTTTTTTCAAGAACATCCTATCAGACCGTGCATAAGTCAAAAACGACGAAAGTTAGAGAGTTGAAAATTTGTACAAATATTCTTCAAATAAAATGATTGGACACCTCTATCAACGTTTTTTCGAAAAAAATAGACAGGAAGCTAAAAAATAATTTTTCTTCGGAAAATGTGGTATTTTTTTTCAAGAACATCCTATCAGACCGTGCATAAGTCAAAAACGACGAAAGTTAGAGAGTTGAAAATTTGGTCAAATATTCTTCAAATAAATTGATTGGACACCTCTATCAACGTTTTTCGAAAAAATAGACAGGAAGCTAAAAAATAATTTTTCTTCGGAAAATGTGGTATTTTTTTCAAGAACATCCTATCAGACCGTGCATAAGTCAAAAACGACGAAAGTTAGAGAGTTGAAAATTTGGTCAAATATTCTTCAAATAAATTGATTGGACACCTCTATCAACGTTTTTCGAAAAAATAGACAGGAAGCTAAAAAATAATTTTTCTTCGGAAAATGTGGTATTTTTTTCAAGAACATCCTATCAGACCGTGCATAAGTCAAAAACGACGAAAGTTAGAGAGTTGAAAATTTGTACAAATATTCTTCAGATAAAATGATTGGACACCTCTATCAACGTTTTTCGAAAAAATAGACAGGAAGCTAAAAAATAATTTTTCTTCGGAAAATGTGGTATTTTTTTCAAGAACATCCTATCAGACCGTGCATAAGTCAAAAACGACGAAAGTTAGAGAGTTGAAAATTTGGTCAAATATTCTTCAAATAAATTGATTGGACACCTCTATCAACGTTTTTCGAAAAAATTGACAGGAAGCTAAAAAATAATTTTTCTTCGGAAAATGTGGTATTTTTTTCAAGAACATCCTATCAGACCGTGCATAAGTCAAAAACGACGAAAGTTAGAGAGTTGAAAATTTGGTCAAATATTCTTCAAATAAATTGATTGGACGCCTCTATCAACGTTTTTCGAAAAAATAGACAGGAAGCTAAAAAATAATTTTTCTTCGGAAAATGTGGTATTTTTTTCAAGAACATCCTATCAGACCGTGCATAAGTCAAAAACGACGAAAGTTAGAGAGTTGAAAATTTGGTCAAATATTCTTCAAATAAATTGATTGGACACCTCTATCAACGTTTTTCGAAAAAATAGACAGGAAGCTAAAAAATAATTTTTCTTCGGAAAATGTGGTATTTTTTTCAAGAACATCCTATCAGACCGTGCATAAGTCAAAAACGACGAAAGTTAGAGAGTTGAAAATTTGGTCAAATATTCTTCAAATAAATTGATTGGACACCTCTATCAACGTTTTTCGAAAAAATAGACAGGAAGCTAAAAAATAATTTTTCTTCGGAAAATGTGGTATTTTTTTCAAGAACATCCTATCAGACCGTGCATAAGTCAAAAACGACGAAAGTTAGAGAGTTGAAAATTTGGTCAGATATTCTTCAAATAAATTGATTGGACACCTCTATCAACGTTTTTCGAAAAAATAGACAGGAAGCTAAAAAATAATTTTTCTTCGGAAAATGTGGTATTTTTTTCAAGAACATCCTATCAGACCGTGCATAAGTCAAAAACGACGAAAGTTAGAGAGTTGAAAATTTGTACAAATATTCTTCAGATAAAATGATTGGACACCTCTATCAACGTTTTTCGAAAAAATAGACAGGAAGCTAAAAAATAATTTTTCTTCGGAAAATGTGGTATTTTTTTCAAGAACATCCTATCAGACCGTGCATAAGTCAAAAACGACGAAAGTTAGAGAGTTGAAAATTTGGTCAAATATTCTTCAAATAAATTGATTGGACACCTCTATCAACGTTTTTCGAAAAAATAGACAGGAAGCTAAAAAATAATTTTTCTTCGGAAAATGTGGTATTTTTTTCAAGAACATCCTATCAGACCGTGCATAAGTCAAAAACGACGAAAGTTAGAGAGTTGAAAATTTGGTCAAATATTCTTCAAATAAATTGATTGGACACCTCTATCAACGTTTTTCGAAAAAATAGACAGGAAGCTAAAAAATAATTTTTCTTCGGAAAATGTGGTATTTTTTTCAAGAACATCCTATCAGACCGTGCATAAGTCAAAAACGACGAAAGTTAGAGAGTTGAAAATTTGGTCAAATATTCTTCAAATAAATTGATTGGACACCTCTATCAACGTTTTTTGAAAAAATTGACAGGAAGCTAAAAAATAATTTTTCTTCGGAAAATGTGGTATTTTTTTCAAGAACATCCTATCAGACCGTGCATAAGTCAAAAACGACGAAAGTTAGAGAGTTGAAAATTTGGTCAAATATTCTTCAAATAAATTGATTGGACACCTCTATCAACGTTTTTCGAAAAAATAGACAGGAAGCTAAAAAATAATTTTTCTTCGGAAAATGTGGTATTTTTTTCAAGAACATCCTATCAGACCGTGCATAAGTCAAAAACGACGAAAGTTAGAGAGTTGAAAATTTGGTCAAATATTCTTCAAATAAATTGATTGGACACCTCTATCAACATTTTTTCGAAAAAATAGACAGGGAGCTAAAAAATAATTTTTCTTCGGAAAATGTGGTATTTTTTTCAAGAACATCCTATCAGACCGTGCATAAGTCAAAAACGACGAAAGTTAGAGAGTTGAAAATTTGGTCAAATATTCTTCAAATAAATTGATTGGACACCTCTATCAACGTTTTTCGAAAAAATAGACAGGAAGCTAAAAAATAATTTTTCTTCGGAAAATGTGGTATTTTTTTCAAGAACATCCTATCAGACCGTGCATAAGTCAAAAACGACGAAAGTTAGAGAGTTGAAAATTTGGTCAAATATTCTTCAAATAAATTGATTGGACACCTCTATCAACGTTTTTCGAAAAAATAGACAGGAAGCTAAAAAATAATTTTTCTTCGGAAAATGTGGTATTTTTTTCAAGAACATCCTATCAGACCGTGCATAAGTCAAAAACGACGAAAGTTAGAGAGTTGAAAATTTGGTCAAATATTCTTCAAATAAATTGATTGGACACCTCTATCAACGTTTTTCGAAAAAATTGACAGGAAGCTAAAAAATAATTTTTCTTCGGAAAATGTGGTATTTTTTTCAAGAACATCCTATCAGACCGTGCATAAGTCAAAAACGACGAAAGTTAGAGAGTTGAAAATTTGTACAAATATTCTTCAGATAAAATGATTGGACACCTCTATCAACGTTTTTCGAAAAAATAGACAGGAAGCTAAAAAATAATTTTTCTTCGGAAAATGTGGTATTTTTTTCAAGAACATCCTATCAGACCGTGCATAAGTCAAAAACGACGAAAGTTAGAGAGTTGAAAATTTGGTCAAATATTCTTCAAATAAATTGATTGGACACCTCTATCAACGTTTTTCGAAAAAATTGACAGGAAGCTAAAAAATAATTTTTCTTCGGAAAATGTGGTATTTTTTTCAAGAACATCCTATCAGACCGTGCATAAGTCAAAAACGACGAAAGTTAGAGAGTTGAAAATTTGGTCAAATATTCTTCAAATAAATTGATTGGACACCTCTATCAACGTTTTTCGAAAAAATAGACAGGAAGCTAAAAAATAATTTTTCTTCGGAAAATGTGGTATTTTTTTCAAGAACATCCTATCAGACCGTGCATAAGTCAAAAACGACGAAAGTTAGAGAGTTGAAAATTTGGTCAAATATTCTTCAAATAAATTGATTGGACACCTCTATCAACGTTTTTCGAAAAAATAGACAGGAAGCTAAAAAATAATTTTTCTTCGGAAAATGTGGTATTTTTTTCAAGAACATCCTATCAGACCGTGCATAAGTCAAAAACGACGAAAGTTAGAGAGTTGAAAATTTGGTCAAATATTCTTCAAATAAATTGATTGGACACCTCTATCAACGTTTTTCGAAAAAATAGACAGGAAGCTAAAAAATAATTTTTCTTCGGAAAATGTGGTATTTTTTTCAAGAACATCCTATCAGACCGTGCATAAGTCAAAAACGACGAAAGTTAGAGAGTTGAAAATTTGGTCAAATATTCTTCAAATAAATTGATTGGACACCTCTATCAACGTTTTTCGAAAAAATAGACAGGAAGCTAAAAAATAATTTTTCTTCGGAAAATGTGGTATTTTTTTCAAGAACATCCTATCAGACCGTGCATAAGTCAAAAACGACGAAAGTTAGAGAGTTGAAAATTTGTACAAATATTCTTCAGATAAAATGATTGGACACCTTTATCAACGTTTTTCGAAAAAATAGACAGGAAGCTAAAAAATAATTTTTCTTCGGAAAATGTGGTATTTTTTTCAAGAACATCCTATCAGACCGTGCATAAGTCAAAAACGACGAAAGTTAGAGAGTTGAAAATTTGGTCAAATATTCTTCAAATAAATTGATTGGACACCTCTATCAACGTTTTTCGAAAAAATTGACAGGAAGCTAAAAAATAATTTTTCTTCGGAAAATGTGGTATTTTTTTCAAGAACATCCTATCAGACCGTGCATAAGTCAAAAACGACGAAAGTTAGAGAGTTGAAAATTTGGTCAAATATTCTTCAAATAAATTGATTGGACGCCTCTATCAACGTTTTTCGAAAAAATAGACAGGAAGCTAAAAAATAATTTTTCTTCGGAAAATGTGGTATTTTTTTCAAGAACATCCTATCAGACCGTGCATAAGTCAAAAACGACGAAAGTTAGAGAGTTGAAAATTTGGTCAAATATTCTTCAAATAAATTGATTGGACACCTCTATCAACGTTTTTCGAAAAAATAGACAGGAAGCTAAAAAATAATTTTTCTTCGGAAAATGTGGTATTTTTTTCAAGAACATCCTATCAGACCGTGCATAAGTCAAAAACGACGAAAGTTAGAGAGTTGAAAATTTGGTCAAATATTCTTCAAATAAATTGATTGGACACCTCTATCAACGTTTTTCGAAAAAATAGACAGGAAGCTAAAAAATAATTTTTCTTCGGAAAATGTGGTATTTTTTTCAAGAACATCCTATCAGACCGTGCATAAGTCAAAAACGACGAAAGTTAGAGAGTTGAAAATTTGGTCAAATATTCTTCAAATAAATTGATTGGACACCTCTATCAACGTTTTTCGAAAAAATAGACAGGAAGCTAAAAAATAATTTTTCTTCGGAAAATGTGGTATTTTTTTCAAGAACATCCTATCAGACCGTGCATAAGTCAAAAACGACGAAAGTTAGAGAGTTGAAAATTTGTACAAATATTCTTCAGATAAAATGATTGGACACCTCTATCAACGTTTTTCGAAAAAATAGACAGGAAGCTAAAAAATAATTTTTCTTCGGAAAATGTGGTATTTTTTTCAAGAACATCCTATCAGACCGTGCATAAGTCAAAAACGACGAAAGTTAGAGAGTTGAAAATTTGGTCAAATATTCTTCAAATAAATTGATTGGACACCTCTATCAACGTTTTTCGAAAAAATAGACAGGAAGCTAAAAAATAATTTTTCTTCGGAAAATGTGGTATTTTTTTCAAGAACATCCTATCAGACCGTGCATAAGTCAAAAACGACGAAAGTTAGAGAGTTGAAAATTTGGTCAAATATTCTTCAAATAAATTGATTGGACACCTCTATCAACGTTTTTCGAAAAAATAGACAGGAAGCTAAAAAATAATTTTTCTTCGGAAAATGTGGTATTTTTTTCAAGAACATCCTATCAGACCGTGCATAAGTCAAAAACGACGAAAGTTAGAGAGTTGAAAATTTGGTCAAATATTCTTCAAATAAATTGATTGGACACCTCTATCAACGTTTTTTGAAAAAATTGACAGGAAGCTAAAAAATAATTTTTCTTCGGAAAATGTGGTATTTTTTTCAAGAACATCCTATCAGACCGTGCATAAGTCAAAAACGACGAAAGTTAGAGAGTTGAAAATTTGGTCAAATATTCTTCAAATAAATTGATTGGACACCTCTGTCAACGTTTTTCGAAAAAATAGACAGGAAGCTAAAAAATAATTTTTCTTCGGAAAATGTGGTATTTTTTTCAAGAACATCCTATCAGACCGTGCATAAGTCAAAAACGACGAAAGTTAGAGAGTTGAAAATTTGGTCAAATATTCTTCAAATAAATTGATTGGACACCTCTATCAACATTTTTTCGAAAAAATAGACAGGGAGCTAAAAAATAATTTTTCTTCGGAAAATGTGGTATTTTTTTCAAGAACATCCTATCAGACCGTGCATAAGTCAAAAACGACGAAAGTTAGAGAGTTGAAAATTTGGTCAAATATTCTTCAAATAAATTGATTGGACACCTCTATCAACGTTTTTCGAAAAAATAGACAGGAAGCTAAAAAATAATTTTTCTTCGGAAAATGTGGTATTTTTTTCAAGAACATCCTATCAGACCGTGCATAAGTCAAAAACGACGAAAGTTAGAGAGTTGAAAATTTGTACAAATATTCTTCAGATAAAATGATTGGACACCTCTATCAACGTTTTTCGAAAAAATAGACAGGAAGCTAAAAAATAATTTTTCTTCGGAAAATGTGGTATTTTTTTCAAGAACATCCTATCAGACCGTGCATAAGTCAAAAACGACGAAAGTTAGAGAGTTGAAAATTTGGTCAAATATTCTTCAAATAAATTGATTGGACACCTCTATCAACGTTTTTCGAAAAAATAGACAGGAAGCTAAAAAATAATTTTTCTTCGGAAAATGTGGTATTTTTTTCAAGAACATCCTATCAGACCGTGCATAAGTCAAAAACGACGAAAGTTAGAGAGTTGAAAATTTGGTCAAATATTCTTCAAATAAATTGATTGGACACCTCTATCAACGTTTTTCGAAAAAATAGACAGGAAGCTAAAAAATAATTTTTCTTCGGAAAATGTGGTATTTTTTTCAAGAACATCCTATCAGACCGTGCATAAGTCAAAAACGACGAAAGTTAGAGAGTTGAAAATTTGGTCAAATATTCTTCAAATAAATTGATTGGACACCTCTATCAACGTTTTTTGAAAAAATTGACAGGAAGCTAAAAAATAATTTTTCTTCGGAAAATGTGGTATTTTTTTCAAGAACATCCTATCAGACCGTGCATAAGTCAAAAACGACGAAAGTTAGAGAGTTGAAAATTTGGTCAAATATTCTTCAAATAAATTGATTGGACACCTCTGTCAACGTTTTTCGAAAAAATAGACAGGAAGCTAAAAAATAATTTTTCTTCGGAAAATGTGGTATTTTTTTCAAGAACATCCTATCAGACCGTGCATAAGTCAAAAACGACGAAAGTTAGAGAGTTGAAAATTTGGTCAAATATTCTTCAAATAAATTGATTGGACACCTCTATCAACATTTTTTCGAAAAAATAGACAGGGAGCTAAAAAATAATTTTTCTTCGGAAAATGTGGTATTTTTTTCAAGAACATCCTATCAGACCGTGCATAAGTCAAAAACGACGAAAGTTAGAGAGTTGAAAATTTGGTCAAATATTCTTCAAATAAATTGATTGGACACCTCTATCAACGTTTTTCGAAAAAATAGACAGGAAGCTAAAAAATAATTTTTCTTCGGAAAATGTGGTATTTTTTTCAAGAACATCCTATCAGACCGTGCATAAGTCAAAAACGACGAAAGTTAGAGAGTTGAAAATTTGGTCAAATATTCTTCAAATAAATTGATTGGACACCTCTATCAACGTTTTTCGAAAAAATAGACAGGAAGCTAAAAAATAATTTTTCTTCGGAAAATGTGGTATTTTTTTCAAGAACATCCTATCAGACCGTGCATAAGTCAAAAACGACGAAAGTTAGAGAGTTGAAAATTTGTACAAATATTCTTCAGATAAAATGATTGGACACCTCTATCAACGTTTTTCGAAAAAATAGACAGGAAGCTAAAAAATAATTTTTCTTCGGAAAATGTGGTATTTTTTTCAAGAACATCCTATCAGACCGTGCATAAGTCAAAAACGACGAAAGTTAGAGAGTTGAAAATTTGGTCAAATATTCTTCAAATAAATTGATTGGACACCTCTATCAACGTTTTTCGAAAAAATTGACAGGAAGCTAAAAAATAATTTTTCTTCGGAAAATGTGGTATTTTTTTCAAGAACATCCTATCAGACCGTGCATAAGTCAAAAACGACGAAAGTTAGAGAGTTGAAAATTTGGTCAAATATTCTTCAAATAAATTGATTGGACACCTCTATCAACGTTTTTCGAAAAAATAGACAGGAAGCTAAAAAATAATTTTTCTTCGGAAAATGTGGTATTTTTTTCAAGAACATCCTATCAGACCGTGCATAAGTCAAAAACGACGAAAGTTAGAGAGTTGAAAATTTGGTCAAATATTCTTCAAATAAATTGATTGGACACCTCTATCAACGTTTTTCGAAAAAATAGACAGGAAGCTAAAAAATAATTTTTCTTCGGAAAATGTGGTATTTTTTTCAAGAACATCCTATCAGACCGTGCATAAGTCAAAAACGACGAAAGTTAGAGAGTTGAAAATTTGGTCAAATATTTTTCAAATAAATTGATTGGACACCTCTATCAACGTTTTTCGAAAAAATAGACAGGAAGCTAAAAAATAATTTTTCTTCGGAAAATGTGGTATTTTTTTCAAGAACATCCTATCAGACCGTGCATAAGTCAAAAACGACGAAAGTTAGAGAGTTGAAAATTTGGTCAAATATTCTTCAAATAAATTGATTGGACACCTCTATCAACGTTTTTCGAAAAAATAGACAGGAAGCTAAAAAATAATTTTTCTTCGGAAAATGTGGTATTTTTTTCAAGAACATCCTATCAGACCGTGCATAAGTCAAAAACGACGAAAGTTAGAGAGTTGAAAATTTGTACAAATATTCTTCAGATAAAATTATTGGACACCTCTATCAACGTTTTTCGAAAAAATAGACAGGAAGCTAAAAAATAATTTTTCTTCGGAAAATGTGGTATTTTTTTCAAGAACATCCTATCAGACCGTGCATAAGTCAAAAACGACGAAAGTTAGAGAGTTGAAAATTTGGTCAAATATTCTTCAAATAAATTGATTGGACACCTCTATCAACGTTTTTCGAAAAAATAGACAGGAAGCTAAAAAATAATTTTTCTTCGGAAAATGTGGTATTTTTTTCAAGAACATCCTATCAGACCGTGCATAAGTCAAAAACGACGAAAGTTAGAGAGTTGAAAATTTGGTCAAATATTCTTCAAATAAATTGATTGGACACCTCTATCAACGTTTTTCGAAAAAATAGACAGGAAGCTAAAAAATAATTTTTCTTCGGAAAATGTGGTATTTTTTTCAAGAACATCCTATCAGACCGTGCATAAGTCAAAAACGACGAAAGTTAGAGAGTTGAAAATTTGGTCAAATATTCTTCAAATAAATTGATTGGACACCTCTATCAACGTTTTTCGAAAAAATTGACAGGAAGCTAAAAAATAATTTTTCTTCGGAAAATGTGGTATTTTTTTCAAGAACATCCTATCAGACCGTGCATAAGTCAAAAACGACGAAAGTTAGAGAGTTGAAAATTTGGTCAAATATTCTTCAAATAAATTGATTGGACACCTCTATCAACGTTTTTCGAAAAAATAGACAGGAAGCTAAAAAATAATTTTTCTTCGGAAAATGTGGTATTTTTTTCAAGAACATCCTATCAGACCGTGCATAAGTCAAAAACGACGAAAGTTAGAGAGTTGAAAATTTGGTCAAATATTCTTCAAATAAATTGATTGGACACCTCTATCAACGTTTTTCGAAAAAATAGACAGGAAGCTAAAAAATAATTTTTCTTCGGAAAATGTGGTATTTTTTTCAAGAACATCCTATCAGACCGTGCATAAGTCAAAAACGACGAAAGTTAGAGAGTTGAAAATTTGTACAAATATTCTTCAGATAAAATGATTGGACACCTCTATCAACGTTTTTCGAAAAAATAGACAGGAAGCTAAAAAATAATTTTTCTTCGGAAAATGTGGTATTTTTTTCAAGAACATCCTATCAGACCGTGCATAAGTCAAAAACGACGAAAGTTAGAGAGTTGAAAATTTGGTCAAATATTCTTCAAATAAATTGATTGGACACCTCTATCAACGTTTTTCGAAAAAATAGACAGGAAGCTAAAAAATAATTTTTCTTCGGAAAATGTGGTATTTTTTTCAAGAACATCCTATCAGACCGTGCATAAGTCAAAAACGACGAAAGTTAGAGAGTTGAAAATTTGGTCAAATATTCTTCAAATAAATTGATTGGACACCTCTATCAACGTTTTTCGAAAAAATAGACAGGAAGCTAAAAAATAATTTTTCTTCGGAAAATGTGGTATTTTTTTCAAGAACATCCTATCAGACCGTGCATAAGTCAAAAACGACGAAAGTTAGAGAGTTGAAAATTTGGTCAAATATTCTTCAAATAAATTGATTGGACACCTCTATCAACGTTTTTCGAAAAAATTGACAGGAAGCTAAAAAATAATTTTTCTTCGGAAAATGTGGTATTTTTTTCAAGAACATCCTATCAGACCGTGCATAAGTCAAAAACGACGAAAGTTAGAGAGTTGAAAATTTGGTCAAATATTCTTCAAATAAATTGATTGGACACCTCTATTAACGTTTTTCGAAAAAATAGACAGGAAGCTAAAAAATAATTTTTCTTCGGAAAATGTGGTATTTTTTTCAAGAACATCCTATCAGACCGTGCATAAGTCAAAAACGACGAAAGTTAGAGAGTTGAAAATTTGGTCAAATATTCTTCAAATAAATTGATTGGACACCTCTATCAACGTTTTTCGAAAAAATAGACAGGAAGCTAAAAAATAATTTTTCTTCGGAAAATGTGGTATTTTTTTCAAGAACATCCTATCAGACCGTGCATAAGTCAAAAACGACGAAAGTTAGAGAGTTGAAAATTTGGTCAAATATTCTTCAAATAAATTGATTGGACACCTCTATCAACGTTTTTCGAAAAAATAGACAGGAAGCTAAAAAATAATTTTTCTTCGGAAAATGTGGTATTTTTTTCAAGAACATCCTATCAGACCGTGCATAAGTCAAAAACGACGAAAGTTAGAGAGTTGAAAATTTGGTCAAATATTCTTCAAATAAATTGATTGGACACCTCTATCAACGTTTTTCGAAAAAATTGACAGGAAGCTAAAAAATAATTTTTCTTCGGAAAATGTGGTATTTTTTTCAAGAACATCCTATCAGACCGTGCATAAGTCAAAAACGACGAAAGTTAGAGAGTTGAAAATTTGGTCAAATATTCTTCAAATAAATTGATTGGACACCTCTATCAACGTTTTTCGAAAAAATAGACAGGAAGCTAAAAAATAATTTTTCTTCGGAAAATGTGGTATTTTTTTCAAGAACATCCTATCAGACCGTGCATAAGTCAAAAACGACGAAAGTTAGAGAGTTGAAAATTTGGTCAAATATTCTTCAAATAAATTGATTGGACACCTCTATCAACGTTTTTCGAAAAAATAGACAGGAAGCTAAAAAATAATTTTTCTTCGGAAAATGTGGTATTTTTTTCAAGAACATCCTATCAGACCGTGCATAAGTCAAAAACGACGAAAGTTAGAGAGTTGAAAATTTGTACAAATATTCTTCAAATAAAATGATTGGACACCTCTATCAACGTTTTTCGAAAAAATAGACAGGAAGCTAAAAAATAATTTTTCTTCGGAAAATGTGGTATTTTTTTCAAGAACATCCTATCAGACCGTGCATAAGTCAAAAACGACGAAAGTTAGAGAGTTGAAAATTTGGTCAAATATTCTTCAAATAAATTGATTGGACACCTCTATCAACGTTTTTCGAAAAAATAGACAGGAAGCTAAAAAATAATTTTTCTTCGGAAAATGTGGTATTTTTTTCAAGAACATCCTATCAGACCGTGCATAAGTCAAAAACGACGAAAGTTAGAGAGTTGAAAATTTGGTCAAATATTCTTCAAATAAATTGATTGGACACCTCTATCAACGTTTTTCGAAAAAATAGACAGGAAGCTAAAAAATAATTTTTCTTCGGAAAATGTGGTATTTTTTTCAAGAACATCCTATCAGACCGTGCATAAGTCAAAAACGACGAAAGTTAGAGAGTTGAAAATTTGGTCAAATATTCTTCAAATAAATTGATTGGACACCTCTATCAACGTTTTTCGAAAAAATAGACAGGAAGCTAAAAAATAATTTTTCTTCGGAAAATGTGGTATTTTTTTCAAGAACATCCTATCAGACCGTGCATAAGTCAAAAACGACGAAAGTTAGAGAGTTGAAAATTTGGTCAAATATTCTTCAAATAAATTGATTGGACACCTCTATCAACGTTTTTCGAAAAAATAGACAGGAAGCTAAAAAATAATTTTTCTTCGGAAAATGTGGTATTTTTTTCAAGAACATCCTATCAGACCGTGCATAAGTCAAAAACGACGAAAGTTAGAGAGTTGAAAATTTGGTCAAATATTCTTCAAATAAATTGATTGGACACCTCTATCAACGTTTTTCGAAAAAATAGACAGGAAGCTAAAAAATAATTTTTCTTCGGAAAATGTGGTATTTTTTTCAAGAACATCCTATCAGACCGTGCATAAGTCAAAAACGACGAAAGTTAGAGAGTTGAAAATTTGGTCAAATATTCTTCAAATAAATTGATTGGACACCTCTATCAACGTTTTTCGAAAAAATAGACAGGAAGCTAAAAAATAATTTTTCTTCGGAAAATGTGGTATTTTTTTCAAGAACATCCTATCAGACCGTGCATAAGTCAAAAACGACGAAAGTTAGAGAGTTGAAAATTTGGTCAAATATTCTTCAAATAAATTGATTGGACACCTCTATCAACGTTTTTCGAAAAAATAGACAGGAAGCTAAAAAATAATTTTTCTTCGGAAAATATGGTATTTTTTTCAAGAACATCCTATCAGACCGTGCATAAGTCAAAAACGACGAAAGTTAGAGAGTTGAAAATTTGGTCAAATATTCTTCAAATAAATTGATTGGACACCTCTATCAACGTTTTTCGAAAAAATAGACAGGAAGCTAAAAAATAATTTTTCTTCGGAAAATGTGGTATTTTTTTCAAGAACATCCTATCAGACCGTGCATAAGTCAAAAACGACGAAAGTTAGAGAGTTGAAAATTTGTACAAATATTCTTCAAATAAAATGATTGGACACCTCTATCAACGTTTTTCGAAAAAATAGACAGGAAGCTAAAAAATAATTTTTCTTCGGAAAATGTGGTATTTTTTTCAAGAACATCCTATCAGACCGTGCATAAGTCAAAAACGACGAAAGTTAGAGAGTTGAAAATTTGGTCAAATATTCTTCAAATAAATTGATTGGACACCTCTATCAACGTTTTTCGAAAAAATAGACAGGAAGCTAAAAAATAATTTTTCTTCGGAAAATATGGTATTTTTTTCAAGAACATCCTATCAGACCGTGCATAAGTCAAAAACGACGAAAGTTAGAGAGTTGAAAATTTGGTCAAATATTCTTCAAATAAATTGATTGGACACCTCTATCAACGTTTTTCGAAAAAATAGACAGGAAGCTAAAAAATAATTTTTCTTCGGAAAATGTGGTATTTTTTTCAAGAACATCCTATCAGACCGTGCATAAGTCAAAAACGACGAAAGTTAGAGAGTTGAAAATTTGTACAAATATTCTTCAAATAAAATGATTGGACACCTCTATCAACGTTTTTCGAAAAAATAGACAGGAAGCTAAAAAATAATTTTTCTTCGGAAAATGTGGTATTTTTTTCAAGAACATCCTATCAGACCGTGCATAAGTCAAAAACGACGAAAGTTAGAGAGTTGAAAATTTGTACAAATATTCTTCAAATAAAATGATTGGACACCTCTATCAACGTTTTTCGAAAAAATAGACAGGAAGCTAAAAAATAATTTTTCTTCGGAAAATGTGGTATTTTTTTCAAGAACATCCTATCAGACCGTGCATAAGTCAAAAACGACGAAAGTTAGAGAGTTGAAAATTTGTACAAATATTCTTCAGATAAAATGATTGGACACCTCTATCAACGTTTTTCGAAAAAATAGACAGGAAGCTAAAAAATAATTTTTCTTCGGAAAATGTGGTATTTTTTTCAAGAACATCCTATCAGACCGTGCATAAGTCAAAAACGACGAAAGTTAGAGAGTTGAAAATTTGTTCAAATATTCTTCAAATAAATTGATTGGACACCTCTATCAACGTTTTTCGAAAAAATAGACAGGAAGCTAAAAAATAATTTTTCTTCGGAAAATGTGGTATTTTTTTCAAGAACATCCTATCAGACCGTGCATAAGTCAAAAACGACGAAAGTTAGAGAGTTGAAAATTTGTACAAATATTCTTCAAATAAAATGATTGGACACCTCTATCAACGTTTCTCGAGAAAATAGACAGGAAGCTAAAAAATAATTTTTCTTCCGAAAATGTGGTATTTTTTTCAAGAACATCCTATCAGACCGTGCATAAGTCAAAAACGACGAAAGTTAGAGAGTTGAAAATTTGTACAAATATTCTTCAAATAAAATGATTGGACACCTCTATCAACGTTTTTCGAAAAAATAGACAGGGAGCTAAAAAATAATTTTTCTTCCGAAAATGTGGTATTTTTTTCAAGAACATCCTATCAGACCGTGCATAAGTCAAAAACGACGAAAGTTAGAGAGTTGAAAATTTGGTCAAATATTCTTCAAATAAATTGATTGGACACCTCTATCAACGTTTTTCGAAAAAATAGACGAAGCTAAAAAATAATTTTTCTTCGGAAAATGTGGTATTTTTTTCAAGAACATCCTATCAGACCGTGCATAAGTCAAAAACGACGAAAGTTAGAGAGTTGAAAATTTGGTCAAATATTCTTCAAATAAATTGATTGGACACCTCTATCAACGTTTTTCGAAAAAATAGACAGGAAGCTAAAAAATAATTTTTCTTCGGAAAATGTGGTATTTTTTTCAAGAACATCCTATCAGACCGTGCATAAGTCAAAAACGACGAAAGTTAGAGAGTTGAAAATTTGGTCAAATATTCTTCAAATAAATTGATTGGACACCTCTATCAACGTTTTTCGAAAAAATAGACAGGAAGCTAAAAAATAATTTTTCTTCGGAAAATGTGGTATTTTTTTCAAGAACATCCTATCAGACCGTGCATAAGTCAAAAACGACGAAAGTTAGAGAGTTGAAAATTTGTACAAATATTCTTCAGATAAAATGATTGGACACCTCTATCAACGTTTTTCGAAAAAATAGACAGGAAGCTAAAAAATAATTTTTCTTCGGAAAATGTGGTATTTTTTTCAAGAACATCCTATCAGACCGTGCATAAGTCAAAAACGACGAAAGTTAGAGAGTTGAAAATTTGTTCAAATATTCTTCAAATAAATTGATTGGACACCTCTATCAACGTTTTTCGAAAAAATAGACAGGAAGCTAAAAAAATAATTTTTCTTCGGAAAATGTGGTATTTTTTTCAAGAACATCCTATCAGACCGTGCATAAGTCAAAAACGACGAAAGTTAGAGAGTTGAAAATTTGTACAAATATTCTTCAAATAAAATGATTGGACACCTCTATCAACGTTTCTCGAGAAAATAGACAGGAAGCTAAAAAATAATTTTTCTTCCGAAAATGTGGTATTTTTTTCAAGAACATCCTATCAGACCGTGCATAAGTCAAAAACGACGAAAGTTAGAGAGTTGAAAATTTGTACAAATATTCTTCAAATAAAATGATTGGACACCTCTATCAACGTTTTTCGAAAAAATAGACAGGGAGCTAAAAAATAATTTTTCTTCGGAAAATGTGGTATTTTTTTCAAGAACATCCTATCAGACCGTGCATAAGTCAAAAACGACGAAAGTTAGAGAGTTGAAAATTTGGTCAAATATTCTTCAAATAAATTGATTGGACACCTCTATCAACGTTTTTCGAAAAAATAGACAGGAAGCTAAAAAATAATTTTTCTTCCGAAAATGTGGTATTTTTTTCAAGAACATCCTATCAGACCGTGCATAAGTCAAAAACCACGAAAGTTAGAGAGTTAAAAATTTGTACAAATATTCTTCAAATAAAATGATTGGACACCTCTATCAACGTTTTTCGAGAAAATAGACAGGAAGCTAAAAAATAATTTTTCTTCCGAAAATGTGGTATTTTTTTCAAGAACATCCTATCAGACCGTGCATAAGTCAAAAACGACGAAAGTTAGAGAGTTGAAAATTTGGTCAAATATTCTTCAAATAAATTGATTGGACACCTCTATCAACGTTTTTCGAAAAAATAGACAGGAAGCTAAAAAATAATTTTTCTTCCGAAAATGTGGTATTTTTTTCAAGAACATCCTATCAGACCGTGCATAAGTCAAAAACCACGAAAGTTAGAGAGTTAAAAATTTGTACAAATATTCTTCAAATAAAATGATTGGACACCTCTATCAACGTTTTTCGAGAAAATAGACAGGAAGCTAAAAAATAATTTTTCTTCCGAGAATGTGGTATTTTTTTCAAGAACATCCTATCAGACCGTGCATAAGTCAAAAACGACGAAAGTTAGAGAGTTGAAAATTTGGTCAAATATTCTTCAAATAAATTGATTGGACACCTCTATCAACGTTTTTCGAAAAAATAGACAGGAAGCTAAAAAATAATTTTTCTTCCGAAAATGTGGTATTTTTTTCAAGAACATCCTATCAGACCGTGCATAAGTCAAAAACCACGAAAGTTAGAGAGTTGAAAATTTGTACAAATATTCTTCAAATAAAATGATTGGACACCTCTATCAACGTTTCTCGAGAAAATAGACAGGAAGCTAAAAAATAATTTTTCTTCCGAAAATGTGGTATTTTTTTCAAGAACATCCTATCAGACCGTGCATAAGTCAAAAACGACGAAAGTTAGAGAGTTGAAAATTTGTACAAATATTCTTCAAATAAAATGATTGGACACCTCTATCAACATTTTTTCGAAAAAATAGACAGGGAGCTAAAAAATAATTTTTCTTCGGAAAATGTGGTATTTTTCTCAAGAACATCCTATCAGACCGTGCATAAGTCAAAAACGACGAAAGTTAGAGAGTTGAAAATTTGGTCAAATATTCTTCAAATAAATTGATTGGACACCTCTATCAACGTTTTTCGAAAAAATAGACAGGAAGCTAAAAAATAATTTTTCTTCGGAAAATGTGGTATTTTTTTCAAGAACATCCTATCAGACCGTGCATAAGTCAAAAACGACGAAAGTTAGAGAGTTGAAAATTTGTTCAAATATTCTTCAAATAAATTGATTGGACACCTCTATCAACGTTTTTCGAAAAAATAGACAGGAAGCTAAAAAATAATTTTTCTTCGGAAAATGTGGTATTTTTTTCAAGAACATCCTATCAGACCGTGCATAAGTCAAAAACGAGGAAAGTTAGAGAGTTGAAAATTTGTACAAATATTCTTCAAATAAAATTATTGGACACCTCTATCAACGTTTTTCGAGAAAATAGACAGGAAGCTAAAAAATAATTTTTCTTCGGAAAATGTGGTATTTTTTTCAAGAACATCCTATCAGACCGTGCATAAGTCAAAAACGACGAAAGTTAGAGAGTTGAAAATTTGTACAAATATTCTTCAAATAAAATGATTGGACACCTCTATCAACGTTTCTCGAGAAAATAGACAGGAAGCTAAAAAATAATTTTTCTTCCGAAAATGTGGTATTTTTTTCAAGAACATCCTATCAGACCGTGCATAAGTCAAAAACGACGAAAGTTAGAGAGTTGAAAATTTGTACAAATATTCTTCAAATAAAATGATTGGACACCTCTATCAACGTTTTTCGAAAAAATAGACAGGGAGCTAAAAAATAATTTTTCTTCGGAAAATGTGGTATTTTTTTCAAGAACATCCTATCAGACCGTGCATAAGTCAAAAACGACGAAAGTTAGAGAGTTGAAAATTTGGTCAAATATTCTTCAAATAAATTGATTGGACACCTCTATCAACGTTTTTCGAAAAAATAGACAGGAAGCTAAAAAATAATTTTTCTTCCGAAAATGTGGTATTTTTTTCAAGAACATCCTATCAGACCGTGCATAAGTCAAAAACCACGAAAGTTAGAGAGTTAAAAATTTGTACAAATATTCTTCAAATAAAATGATTGGACACCTCTATCAACGTTTTTCGAGAAAATAGACAGGAAGCTAAAAAATAATTTTTCTTCCGAAAATGTGGTATTTTTTTCAAGAACATCCTATCAGACCGTGCATAAGTCAAAAACGACGAAAGTTAGAGAGTTGAAAATTTGGTCAAATATTCTTCAAATAAATTGATTGGACACCTCTATCAACGTTTTTCGAAAAAATAGACAGGAAGCTAAAAAATAATTTTTCTTCCGAAAATGTGGTATTTTTTTCAAGAACATCCTATCAGACCGTGCATAAGTCAAAAACCACGAAAGTTAGAGAGTTAAAAATTTGTACAAATATTCTTCAAATAAAATGATTGGACACCTCTATCAACGTTTTTCGAGAAAATAGACAGGAAGCTAAAAAATAATTTTTCTTCCGAGAATGTGGTATTTTTTTCAAGAACATCCTATCAGACCGTGCATAAGTCAAAAACGACGAAAGTTAGAGAGTTGAAAATTTGGTCAAATATTCTTCAAATAAATTGATTGGACACCTCTATCAACGTTTTTCGAAAAAATAGACAGGAAGCTAAAAAATAATTTTTCTTCGGAAAATGTGGTATTTTTTTCAAGAACATCCTATCAGACCGTGCATAAGTCAAAAACGACGAAAGTTAGAGAGTTGAAAATTTGTACAAATATTCTTCAAATAAAATGATTGGACACCTCTATCAACGTTTCTCGAGAAAATAGACAGGAAGCTAAAAAATAATTTTTCTTCCGAAAATGTGGTATTTTTTTCAAGAACATCCTATCAGACCGTGCATAAGTCAAAAACGACGAAAGTTAGAGAGTTGAAAATTTGTACAAATATTCTTCAAATAAAATGATTGGACACCTCTATCAACATTTTTTCGAAAAAATAGACAGGGAGCTAAAAAATAATTTTTCTTCGGAAAATGTGGTATTTTTCTCAAGAACATCCTATCAGACCGTGCATAAGTCAAAAACGACGAAAGTTAGAGAGTTGAAAATTTGGTCAAATATTCTTCAAATAAATTGATTGGACACCTCTATCAACGTTTTTCGAAAAAATAGACAGGAAGCTAAAAAATAATTTTTCTTCGGAAAATGTGGTATTTTTTTCAAGAACATCCTATCAGACCGTGCATAAGTCAAAAACGACGAAAGTTAGAGAGTTGAAAATTTGGTCAAATATTCTTCAAATAAATTGATTGGACACCTCTATCAACGTTTTTCGAAAAAATAGACAGGAAGCTAAAAAATAATTTTTCTTCGGAAAATGTGGTATTTTTTTCAAGAACATCCTATCAGACCGTGCATAAGTCAAAAACGACGAAAGTTAGAGAGTTGAAAATTTGTACAAATATTCTTCAAATAAAATTATTGGACACCTCTATCAACGTTTTACGAGAAAATAGACAGGAAGCTAAAAAATAATTTTTCTTCCGAAAATGTGGTATTTTTTTCAAGAACATCCTATCAGACCGTGCATAAGTCAAAAACGACGAAAGTTAGAGAGTTGAAAATTTGTACAAATATTCTTCAAATAAAATGATTGGACACCTCTATCAACGTTTCTCAAGAAAATAGACAGGAAGCTAAAAAATAATTTTTCTTCCGAAAATGTGGTATTTTTTTCAAGAACATCCTATCAGACCGTGCATAAGTCAAAAACGACGAAAGTTAGAGAGTTGAAAATTTGTACAAATATTCTTCAAATAAAATGATTGGACACCTCTATCAACATTTTTTCGAAAAAATAGACAGGGAGCTAAAAAATAATTTTTCTTCGGAAAATGTGGTATTTTTTTCAAGAACATCCTATCAGACCGTGCATAAGTCAAAAACGACGAAAGTTAGAGAGTTGAAAATTTGGTCAAATATTCTTCAAATAAATTGATTGGACACCTCTATCAACGTTTTTCGAAAAAATAGACAGGAAGCTAAAAAATAATTTTTCTTCGGAAAATGTGGTATTTTTTTCAAGAACATCCTATCAGACCGTGCATAAGTCAAAAACGACGAAAGTTAGAGAGTTGAAAATTTGGTCAAATATTCTTCAAATAAATTGATTGGACACCTCTTTCAACGTTTTTCGAAAAAATAGACAGGAAGCTAAAAAATAATTTTTCTTCGGAAAATGTGGTATTTTTTTCAAGAACATCCTATCAGACCGTGCATAAGTCAAAAACGACGAAAGTTAGAGAGTTGAAAATTTGTACAAATATTCTTCAAATAAAATTATTGGACACCTCTATCAACGTTTTTCGAGAAAATAGACAGGAAGCTAAAAAATAATTTTTCTTCGGAAAATGTGGTATTTTTTTCAAGAACATCCTATCAGACCGTGCATAAGTCAAAAACGACGAAAGTTAGAGAGTTGAAAATTTGTACAAATATTCTTCAAATAAAATTATTGGACACCTCTATCAACGTTTCTCGAGAAAATAGACAGGAAGCTAAAAAATAATTTTTCTTCGGAAAATGTGGTATTTTTTTCAAGAACATCCTATCAGACCGTGCATAAGTCAAAAACGACGAAAGTTAGAGAGTTGAAAATTTGGTCAAATATTCTTCAAATAAATTGATTAGACACCTCTATCAACGTTTTTCGAAAAAATAGACAGGAAGCTAAAAAATAATTTTTCTTCGGAAAATGTGGTATTTTTTTCAAGAACATCCTATCAGACCGTGCATAAGTCAAAAACGACGAAAGTTAGAGAGTTGAAAATTTGTACAAATATTCTTCAAATAAAATGATTGGACACCTCTATCAACGTTTCTCGAGAAAATAGACAGGAAGCTAAAAAATAATTTTTCTTCGGAAAATGTGGTATTTTTTTCAAGAACATCCTATCAGACCGTGCATAAGTCAAAAACGACGAAAGTTAGAGAGTTGAAAATTTGTACAAATATTCTTCAAATAAAATGATTGGACACCTCTATCAACGTTTCTCGAGAAAATAGACAGGAAGCTAAAAAATAATTTTTCTTCGGAAAATGTGGTATTTTTTTCAAGAACATCCTATCAGACCGTGCATAAGTCAAAAACGACGAAAGTTAGAGAGTTGAAAATTTGGTCAAATATTCTTCAAATAAATTGATTGGACACCTCTTTCAACGTTTTTCGAAAAAATAGACAGGAAGCTAAAAAATAATTTTTCTTCGGAAAATGTGGTATTTTTTTCAAGAACATCCTATCAGACCGTGCATAAGTCAAAAACGACGAAAGTTAGAGAGTTGAAAATTTGTACAAATATTCTTCAAATAAAATTATTGGACACCTCTATCAACGTTTCTCGAGAAAATAGACAGGAAGCTAAAAAATAATTTTTCTTCGGAAAATGTGGTATTTTTTTCAAGAACATCCTATCAGACCGTGCATAAGTCAAAAACGACGAAAGTTAGAGAGTTGAAAATTTGTACAAATATTCTTCAAATAAAATGATTGGACACCTCTATCAACGTTTCTCGAGAAAATAGACAGGAAGCTAAAAAATAATTTTTCTTCCGAAAATGTGGTATTTTTTTCAAGAACATCCTATCAGACCGTGCATAAGTCAAAAACGACGAAAGTTAGAGAGTTGAAAATTTGTACAAATATTCTTCAAATAAAATGATTGGACACCTCTATCAACGTTTTTCGAAAAAATAGACAGGAAGCTAAAAAATAATTTTTCTTCGGAAAATGTGGTATTTTTTTCAAGAACATCCTATCAGACCGTGCATAAGTCAAAAACGACGAAAGTTAGAGAGTTGAAAATTTGGTCAAATATTCTTCAAATAAATTGATTGGACACCTCTATCAACGTTTTTCGAAAAAATAGACAGGAAGCTAAAAAATAATTTTTCTTCGGAAAATGTGGTATTTTTTTCAAGAACATCCTATCAGACCGTGCATAAGTCAAAAACGACGAAAGTTAGAGAGTTGAAAATTTGTACAAATATTCTTCAAATAAAATGATTGGACACCTTTATCAACGTTTTTCGAAAAAATAGACAGGAAGCTAAAAAATAATTTTTCTTCCGAAAATGTGGTATTTTTTTCAAGAACATCCTATCAGACCGTGCATAAGTCAAAAACCACGAAAGTTAGAGAGTTAAAAATTTGTACAAATATTCTTCAAATAAAATGATTGGACACCTCTATCAACGTTTTTCGAAAAAATAGACAGGGAGCTAAAAAATAATTTTTCTTCGGAAAATGTGGTATTTTTTTCAAGAACATCCTATCAGACCGTGCATAAGTCAAAAACGACGAAAGTTAGAGAGTTGAAAATTTGTACAAATATTCTTCAAATAAAATTATTGGACACCTTTATCAACGTTTTTCGAGAAAATAGACAGGAAGCTAAAAAATAATTTTTCTTCCGAAAATGTGGTATTTTTTTCAAGAACATCCTATCAGACCGTGCATAAGTCAAAAACGACGAAAGTTAGAGAGTTGAAAATTTGTACAAATATTCTTCAAATAAAATGATTGGACACCTCTATCAACGTTTCTCGAGAAAATAGACAGGAAGCTAAAAAATAATTTTTCTTCCGAAAATGTGGTATTTTTTTCAAGAACATCCTATCAGCTTGTGCATAAGTCAAAAACGACGAAAGTTAGAGAGTTGACAATTTGGTCAAATATTCTTCAAATAAATTGATTGGACACCTCTATCAACGTTTTTCGAAAAAATAGACAGGAAGCTAAAAAATAATTTTTCTTCGGAAAATGTGGTATTTTTTTCAAGAACATCCTATCAGCTTGTGCATAAGTCAAAAACGACGAAAGTTAGAGAGTTGAAAATTTGTACAAATATTCTTCAAATAAATTGATTGGACACCTCTATCAACGTTTTTCGAAAAAATAGACAGGAAGCTAAAAAATAATTTTTCTTCCGAAAATGTGGTATTTTTTTCAAGAACATCCTATCAGACCGTGCATAAGTCAAAAACCACGAAAGTTAGAGAGTTAAAAATTTGTACAAATATTCTTCAAATAAAATGATTGGACACCTCTATCAACGTTTTTCGAAAAAATAGACAGGGAGCAAAAAAATAATTTTTCTTCGGAAAATGTGGTATTTTTTTCAAGAACATCCTATCAGACCGTGCATAAGTCAAAAACGACGAAAGTTAGAGAGTTGAAAATTTGTACAAATATTCTTCAAATAAAATTATTGGACACCTCTATCAACGTTTTTCAAGAAAATAGACAGGAAGCTAAAAAATAATTTTTCTTCCGAAAATGTGGTATTTTTTTCAAGAACATCCTATCAGACCGTGCATAAGTCAAAAACGACGAAAGTTAGAGAGTTAAAAATTTGTACAAATATTCTTCAAATAAAATGATTGGACACCTCTATCAACGTTTTTCGAAAAAATAGACAGGGAGCAAAAAAATAATTTTTCTTCGGAAAATGTGGTATTTTTTTCAAGAACATCCTATCAGACCGTGCATAAATCAAAAACGACGAAAGTTAGAGAGTTGAAAATTTGGTCAAATATTCTTCAAATAAATTGATTGGACACCTCTATCAACGTTTTTCGAAAAAATAGACAGGAAGCTAAAAAATAATTTTTCTTCGGAAAATGTGGTATTTTTTTCAAGAACATCCTATCAGACCGTGCATAAGTCAAAAACGACGAAAGTTAGAGAGTTGAAAATTTGGTCAAATAATCTTCAAATAAATTGATTGGACACCTCTATCAACGTTTTTCGAAAAAATAGACAGGAAGCTAAAAAATAATTTTTCTTCGGAAAATGTGGTATTTTTTTCAAGAACATCCTATCAGACCGTGCATAAGTCAAAAACGACGAAAGTTAGAGAGTTGAAAATTTGGTCAAATATTCTTCAAATAAATTGATTGGACACCTCTATCAACGTTTTTCGAAAAAATAGACAGGAAGCTAAAAAATAATTTTTCTTCGGAAAATGTGGTATTTTTTTCAAGAACATCCTATCAGCTTGTGCATAAGTCAAAAACGACGAAAGTTAGAGAGTTGAAAATTTGGTCAAATATTCTTCAAATAAATTGATTGGACACCTCTGTCAACGTTTTTCGAAAAAATAGACAGGGAGCTAAAAAATAATTTTTCTTCGGAAAATGTGGTATTTTTTTCAAGAACATCCTATCAGACCGTGCATAAGTCAAAAACGACGAAAGTTAGAGAGTTGAAAATTTGGTCAAATATTCTTCAAATAAATTGATTGGACACCTCTATCAACGTTTTTCGAAAAAATAGACAGGAAGCTAAAAAATAATTTTTCTTCGGAAAATGTGGTATTTTTTTCAAGAACATCCTATCAGACCGTGCATAAGTCAAAAACGACGAAAGTTAGAGAGTTGAAAATTTGGTCAAATATTCTTCAAATAAATTGATTGGACACCTCTATCAACGTTTTTCGAAAAAATAGACAGGAAGCTAAAAAATAATTTTTCTTCGGAAAATGTGGTATTTTTTTCAAGAACATCCTATCAGACCGTGCATAAGTCAAAAACGACGAAAGTTAGAGAGTTGAAAATTTGGTCAAATATTCTTCAAATAAATTGATTGGACACCTCTATCAACGTTTTTCGAAAAAATAGACAGGAAGCTAAAAAATAATTTTTCTTCGGAAAATGTGGTATTTTTTTCAAGAACATCCTATCAGACCGTGCATAAGTCAAAAACGACGAAAGTTAGAGAGTTGAAAATTTGGTCAAATATTCTTCAAATAAATTGATTGGACACCTCTATCAACGTTTTTCGAAAAAATATACAGGAAGCTAAAAAATAATTTTTCTTCGGAAAATGTGGTATTTTTTTCAAGAACATCCTATCAGACCGTGCATAAGTCAAAAACGACGAAAGTTAGAGAGTTGAAAATTTGTACAAATATTCTTCAAATAAAATGATTGGACACCTCTATCAACGTTTCTCGAGAAAATAGACAGGAAGCTAAAAAATAATTTTTCTTCCGAAAATGTGGTATTTTTTTCAAGAACATCCTATCAGACCGTGCATAAGTCAAAAACGACGAAAGTTAGAGAGTTGAAAATTTGTACAAATATTCTTCAAATAAAATGATTGGACACCTCTATCAACGTTTCTCAAGAAAATAGACAGGAAGCTAAAAAATAATTTTTCTTCCGAAAATGTGGTATTTTTTTCAAGAACATCCTATCAGACCGTGCATAAGTCAAAAACGACGAAAGTTAGAGAGTTGAAAATTTGTACAAATATTCTTCAAATAAAATGATTGGACACCTCTATCAACATTTTTTCGAAAAAATAGACAGGGAGCTAAAAAATAATTTTTCTTCGGAAAATGTGGTATTTTTTTCAAGAACATCCTATCAGACCGTGCATAAGTCAAAAACGACGAAAGTTAGAGAGTTGAAAATTTGGTCAAATATTCTTCAAATAAATTGATTGGACACCTCTATCAACGTTTTTCGAAAAAATAGACAGGAAGCTAAAAAATAATTTTTCTTCGGAAAATGTGGTATTTTTTTCAAGAACATCCTATCAGACCGTGCATAAGTCAAAAACGACGAAAGTTAGAGAGTTGAAAATTGGGTCAAATATTCTTCAAATAAATTGATTGGACACCTCTATCAACGTTTTTCGAAAAAATAGAAAGGAAGCTAAAAAATAATTTTTCTTCGGAAAATGTGGTATTTTTTTCAAGAACATCCTATCAGACCGTGCATAAGTCAAAAACGACGAAAGTTAGAGAGTTGAAAATTTGTACAAATATTCTTCAAATAAAATTATTGGACACCTCTATCAACGTTTTTCGAGAAAATAGACAGGAAGCTAAAAAATAATTTTTCTTCCGAAAATGTGGTATTTTTTTCAAGAACATCCTATCAGACCGTGCATAAGTCAAAAACGACGAAAGTTAGAGAGTTGAAAATTTGTACAAATATTCTTCAAATAAAATGATTGGACACCTCTATCAACGTTTCTCAAGAAAATAGACAGGAAGCTAAAAAATAATTTTTCTTCCGAAAATGTGGTATTTTTTTCAAGAACATCCTATCAGACCGTGCATAAGTCAAAAACGACGAAAGTTAGAGAGTTGAAAATTTGTACAAATATTCTTCAAATAAAATGATTGGACACCTCTATCAACATTTTTTCGAAAAAATAGACAGGGAGCTAAAAAATAATTTTTCTTCGGAAAATGTGGTATTTTTTTCAAGAACATCCTATCAGACCGTGCATAAGTCAAAAACGACGAAAGTTAGAGAGTTGAAAATTTGGTCAAATATTCTTCAAATAAATTGATTGGACACCTCTATCAACGTTTTTCGAAAAAATAGACAGGAAGCTAAAAAATAATTTTTCTTCGGAAAATGTGGTATTTTTTTCAAGAACATCCTATCAGACCGTGCATAAGTCAAAAACGACGAAAGTTAGAGAGTTGAAAATTTGGTCAAATATTCTTCAAATAAATTGATTGGACACCTCTTTCAACGTTTTTCGAAAAAATAGACAGGAAGCTAAAAAATAATTTTTCTTCGGAAAATGTGGTATTTTTTTCAAGAACATCCTATCAGACCGTGCATAAGTCAAAAACGACGAAAGTTAGAGAGTTGAAAATTTGTACAAATATTCTTCAAATAAAATTATTGGACACCTCTATCAACGTTTTTCGAGAAAATAGACAGGAAGCTAAAAAATAATTTTTCTTCGGAAAATGTGGTATTTTTTTCAAGAACATCCTATCAGACCGTGCATAAGTCAAAAACGACGAAAGTTAGAGAGTTGAAAATTTGTACAAATATTCTTCAAATAAAATTATTGGACACCTCTATCAACGTTTTTCGAGAAAATAGACAGGAAGCTAAAAAATAATTTTTCTTCGGAAAATGTGGTATTTTTTTCAAGAACATCCTATCAGACCGTGCATAAGTCAAAAACGACGAAAGTTAGAGAGTTGAAAATTTGGTCAAATATTCTTCAAATAAATTGATTAGACACCTTTATCAACGTTTTTCGAAAAAATAGACAGGAAGCTAAAAAATAATTTTTCTTCGGAAAATGTGGTATTTTTTTCAAGAACATCCTATCAGACCGTGCATAAGTCAAAAACGACGAAAGTTAGAGAGTTGAAAATTTGTACAAATATTCTTCAAATAAAATGATTGGACACCTCTATCAACGTTTCTCGAGAAAATAGACAGGAAGCTAAAAAATAATTTTTCTTCCGAAAATGTGGTATTTTTTTCAAGAACATCCTATCAGACCGTGCATAAGTCAAAAACCACGAAAGTTAGAGAGTTAAAAATTTGTACAAATATTCTTCAAATAAAATGATTGGACACCTCTATCAACGTTTTTCGAGAAAATAGACAGGAAGCTAAAAAATAATTTTTCTTCCGAAAATGTGGTATTTTTTTCAAGAACATCCTATCAGACCGTGCATAAGTCAAAAACGACGAAAGTTAGAGAGTTGAAAATTTGGTCAAATATTCTTCAAATAAATTGATTGGACACCTCTATCAACGTTTTTCGAAAAAATAGACAGGAAGCTAAAAAATAATTTTTCTTCGGAAAATGTGGTATTTTTTTCAAGAACATCCTATCAGACCGTGCATAAGTCAAAAACGACGAAAGTTAGAGAGTTGAAAATTTGTACAAATATTCTTCAAATAAAATGATTGGACACCTCTATCAACGTTTCTCGAGAAAATAGACAGGAAGCTAAAAAATAATTTTTCTTCCGAAAATGTGGTATTTTTTTCAAGAACATCCTATCAGACCGTGCATAAGTCAAAAACGACGAAAGTTAGAGAGTTGAAAATTTGTACAAATATTCTTCAAATAAAATGATTGGACACCTCTATCAACATTTTTTCGAAAAAATAGACAGGGAGCTAAAAAATAATTTTTCTTCGGAAAATGTGGTATTTTTTTCAAGAACATCCTATCAGACCGTGCATAAGTCAAAAACGACGAAAGTTAGAGAGTTGAAAATTTGGTCAAATATTCTTCAAATAAATTGATTGGACACCTCTATCAACGTTTTTCGAAAAAATAGACAGGAAGCTAAAAAATAATTTTTCTTCGGAAAATGTGGTATTTTTTTCAAGAACATCCTATCAGACCGTGCATAAGTCAAAAACGACGAAAGTTAGAGAGTTGAAAATTTGTACAAATATTCTTCAAATAAAATGATTGGACACCTCTATCAACGTTTCTCGAGAAAATAGACAGGAAGCTAAAAAATAATTTTTCTTCCGAAAATGTGGTATTTTTTTCAAGAACATCCTATCAGACCGTGCATAAGTCAAAAACGACGAAAGTTAGAGAGTTGAAAATTTGTACAAATATTCTTCAAATAAAATGATTGGACACCTCTATCAACGTTTCTCAAGAAAATAGACAGGAAGCTAAAAAATAATTTTTCTTCCGAAAATGTGGTATTTTTTTCAAGAACATCCTATCAGACCGTGCATAAGTCAAAAACGACGAAAGTTAGAGAGTTGAAAATTTGTACAAATATTCTTCAAATAAAATGATTGGACACCTCTATCAACATTTTTTCGAAAAAATAGACAGGGAGCTAAAAAATAATTTTTCTTCGGAAAATGTGGTATTTTTTTCAAGAACATCCTATCAGACCGTGCATAAGTCAAAAACGACGAAAGTTAGAGAGTTGAAAATTTGGTCAAATATTCTTCAAATAAATTGATTGGACACCTCTATCAACGTTTTTCGAAAAAATAGACAGGAAGCTAAAAAATAATTTTTCTTCGGAAAATGTGGTATTTTTTTCAAGAACATCCTATCAGACCGTGCATAAGTCAAAAACGACGAAAGTTAGAGAGTTGAAAATTGGGTCAAATATTCTTCAAATAAATTGATTGGACACCTCTATCAACGTTTTTCGAAAAAATAGAAAGGAAGCTAAAAAATAATTTTTCTTCGGAAAATGTGGTATTTTTTTCAAGAACATCCTATCAGACCGTGCATAAGTCAAAAACGACGAAAGTTAGAGAGTTGAAAATTTGTACAAATATTCTTCAAATAAAATTATTGGACACCTCTATCAACGTTTTTCGAGAAAATAGACAGGAAGCTAAAAAATAATTTTTCTTCCGAAAATGTGGTATTTTTTTCAAGAACATCCTATCAGACCGTGCATAAGTCAAAAACGACGAAAGTTAGAGAGTTGAAAATTTGTACAAATATTCTTCAAATAAAATGATTGGACACCTCTATCAACGTTTCTCAAGAAAATAGACAGGAAGCTAAAAAATAATTTTTCTTCCGAAAATGTGGTATTTTTTTCAAGAACATCCTATCAGACCGTGCATAAGTCAAAAACGACGAAAGTTAGAGAGTTGAAAATTTGTACAAATATTCTTCAAATAAAATGATTGGACACCTCTATCAACATTTTTTCGAAAAAATAGACAGGGAGCTAAAAAATAATTTTTCTTCGGAAAATGTGGTATTTTTTTCAAGAACATCCTATCAGACCGTGCATAAGTCAAAAACGACGAAAGTTAGAGAGTTGAAAATTTGGTCAAATATTCTTCAAATAAATTGATTGGACACCTCTATCAACGTTTTTCGAAAAAATAGACAGGAAGCTAAAAAATAATTTTTCTTCGGAAAATGTGGTATTTTTTTCAAGAACATCCTATCAGACCGTGCATAAGTCAAAAACGACGAAAGTTAGAGAGTTGAAAATTTGGTCAAATATTCTTCAAATAAATTGATTGGACACCTCTTTCAACGTTTTTCGAAAAAATAGACAGGAAGCTAAAAAATAATTTTTCTTCGGAAAATGTGGTATTTTTTTCAAGAACATCCTATCAGACCGTGCATAAGTCAAAAACGACGAAAGTTAGAGAGTTGAAAATTTGTACAAATATTCTTCAAATAAAATTATTGGACACCTCTATCAACGTTTTTCGAGAAAATAGACAGGAAGCTAAAAAATAATTTTTCTTCGGAAAATGTGGTATTTTTTTCAAGAACATCCTATCAGACCGTGCATAAGTCAAAAACGACGAAAGTTAGAGAGTTGAAAATTTGTACAAATATTCTTCAAATAAAATTATTGGACACCTCTATCAACGTTTTTCGAGAAAATAGACAGGAAGCTAAAAAATAATTTTTCTTCGGAAAATGTGGTATTTTTTTCAAGAACATCCTATCAGACCGTGCATAAGTCAAAAACGACGAAAGTTAGAGAGTTGAAAATTTGGTCAAATATTCTTCAAATAAATTGATTAGACACCTTTATCAACGTTTTTCGAAAAAATAGACAGGAAGCTAAAAAATAATTTTTCTTCGGAAAATGTGGTATTTTTTTCAAGAACATCCTATCAGACCGTGCATAAGTCAAAAACGACGAAAGTTAGAGAGTTGAAAATTTGTACAAATATTCTTCAAATAAAATGATTGGACACCTCTATCAACGTTTCTCGAGAAAATAGACAGGAAGCTAAAAAATAATTTTTCTTCCGAAAATGTGGTATTTTTTTCAAGAACATCCTATCAGACCGTGCATAAGTCAAAAACGACGAAAGTTAGAGAGTTGAAAATTTGTACAAATATTCTTCAAATAAAATGATTGGACACCTCTATCAACGTTTTTCGAAAAAATAGACAGGGAGCTAAAAAATAATTTTTCTTCGGAAAATGTGGTATTTTTTTCAAGAACATCCTATCAGACCGTGCATAAGTCAAAAACGACGAAAGTTAGAGAGTTGAAAATTTGGTCAAATATTCTTCAAATAAATTGATTGGACACCTCTATCAACGTTTTTCGAAAAAATAGACAGGAAGCTAAAAAATAATTTTTCTTCGGAAAATGTGGTATTTTTTTCAAGAACATCCTATCAGACCGTGCATAAGTCAAAAACGACGAAAGTTAGAGAGTTGAAAATTTGTACAAATATTCTTCAAATAAAATGATTGGACACCTCTATCAACGTTTTTCGAAAAAATAGACAGGGAGCTAAAAAATAATTTTTCTTCGGAAAATGTGGTATTTTTTTCAAGAACATCCTATCAGACCGTGCATAAGTCAA
The DNA here is from genome assembly GCF_022605725.1 of Anthonomus grandis grandis. Lineage (NCBI taxonomy): Eukaryota > Metazoa > Arthropoda > Insecta > Coleoptera > Curculionidae > Anthonomus > Anthonomus grandis. The sequence continues at coordinate 33,461 of NW_026088477.1, forward strand.
AAACGACGAAAGTTAGAGAGTTGAAAATTTGTACAAATATTCTTCAAATAAAATTATTGGACACCTCTATCAACGTTTTTCGAGAAAATAGACAGGAAGCTAAAAAATAATTTTTCTTCCGAAAATGTGGTATTTTTTTCAAGAACATCCTATCAGACCGTGCATAAGTCAAAAACGACGAAAGTTAGAGAGTTGAAAATTTGTACAAATATTCTTCAAATAAAATGATTGGACACCTCTATCAACGTTTCTCGAGAAAATAGACAGGAAGCTAAAAAATAATTTTTCTTCCGAAAATGTGGTATTTTTTTCAAGAACATCCTATCAGCTTGTGCATAAGTCAAAAACGACGAAAGTTAGAGAGTTGAAAATTTGGTCAAATAATCTTCAAATAAATTGATTGGACACCTCTATCAACGTTTTTCGAAAAAATAGACAGGAAGCTAAAAAATAATTTTTCTTCGGAAAATGTGGTATTTTTTTCAAGAACATCCTATCAGACCGTGCATAAGTCAAAAACGACGAAAGTTAGAGAGTTGAAAATTTGTACAAATATTCTTCAAATAAATTGATTGGACACCTCTATCAACGTTTTTCGAAAAATAGACAGGAAGCTAAAAAATAATTTTTCTTCCGAAAATGTGGTATTTTTTTCAAGAACATCCTATCAGACCGTGCATAAGTCAAAAACCACGAAAGTTAGAGAGTTAAAAATTTGTACAAATATTCTTCAAATAAAATGATTGGACACCTCTATCAACGTTTTTCGAAAAAATAGACAGGGAGCAAAAAAATAATTTTTCTTCGGAAAATGTGGTATTTTTTTCAAGAACATCCTATCAGACCGTGCATAAGTCAAAAACGACGAAAGTTAGAGAGTTGAAAATTTGTACAAATATTCTTCAAATAAAATTATTGGACACCTCTATCAACGTTTTTCAAGAAAATAGACAGGAAGCTAAAAAATAATTTTTCTTCCGAAAATGTGGTATTTTTTTCAAGAACATCCTATCAGACCGTGCATAAGTCAAAAACGACGAAAGTTAGAGAGTTAAAAATTTGTACAAATATTCTTCAAATAAAATGATTGGACACCTCTATCAACGTTTTTCGAAAAAATAGACAGGGAGCAAAAAAATAATTTTTCTTCGGAAAATGTGGTATTTTTTTCAAGAACATCCTATCAGACCGTGCATAAATCAAAAACGACGAAAGTTAGAGAGTTGAAAATTTGGTCAAATATTCTTCAAATAAATTGATTGGACACCTCTATCAACGTTTTTCGAAAAAATAGACAGGAAGCTAAAAAATAATTTTTCTTCGGAAAATGTGGTATTTTTTTCAAGAACATCCTATCAGACCGTGCATAAGTCAAAAACGACGAAAGTTAGAGAGTTGAAAATTTGGTCAAATAATCTTCAAATAAATTGATTGGACACCTCTATCAACGTTTTTCGAAAAAATAGACAGGAAGCTAAAAAATAATTTTTCTTCGGAAAATGTGGTATTTTTTTTCAAGAACATCCTATCAGACCGTGCATAAGTCAAAAACGACGAAAGTTAGAGAGTTGAAAATTTGGTCAAATATTCTTCAAATAAATTGATTGGACACCTCTATCAACGTTTTTCGAAAAAATAGACAGGAAGCTAAAAAATAATTTTTCTTCGGAAAATGTGGTATTTTTTTCAAGAACATCCTATCAGCTTGTGCATAAGTCAAAAACGACGAAAGTTAGAGAGTTGAAAATTTGGTCAAATATTCTTCAAATAAATTGATTGGACACCTCTATCAACGTTTTTCGAAAAAATAGACAGGGAGCTAAAAAATAATTTTTCTTCGGAAAATGTGGTATTTTTTTCAAGAACATCCTATCAGACCGTGTATAAGTCAAAAACGACGAAAGTTAGAGAGTTGAAAATTTGGTCAAATATTCTTCAAATAAATTGATTGGACACCTCTATCAACGTTTTTCAAAAAAATAGACAGGAAGCTAAAAAATAATTTTTCTTCGGAAAATGTGGTATTTTTTTCAAGAACATCCTATCAGACCGTGCATAAGTCAAAAACGACGAAAGTTAGAGAGTTGAAAATTTGGTCAAATATTCTTCAAATAAATTGATTGGACACCTCTATCAACGTTTTTTGAAAAAATAGACAGGAAGCTAAAAAATAATTTTTCTTCGGAAAATGTGGTATTTTTTTCAAGAACATCCTATCAGACCGTGCATAAGTCAAAAACGACGAAAGTTAGAGAGTTGAAAATTTGGTCAAATATTCTTCAAATAAATTGATTGGACACCTCTATCAACGTTTTTCGAAAAAATAGACAGGAAGCTAAAAAATAATTTTTCTTCGGAAAATGTGGTATTTTTTTCAAGAACATCCTATCAGACCGTGCATAAGTCAAAAACGACGAAAGTTAGAGAGTTGAAAATTTGGTCAAATATTCTTCAAATAAATTGATTGGACACCTCTATCAACGTTTTTCGAAAAAATAGACAGGAAGCTAAAAAATAATTTTTCTTCGGAAAATGTGGTATTTTTTTCAAGAACATCCTATCAGACCGTGCATAAGTCAAAAACGACGAAAGTTAGAGAGTTGAAAATTTGGTCAAATATTCTTCAAATAAATTGATTGGACACCTCTATCAACGTTTTTCGAAAAAATATACAGGAAGCTAAAAAATAATTTTTCTTCGGAAAATGTGGTATTTTTTTCAAGAACATCCTATCAGACCGTGCATAAGTCAAAAACGACGAAAGTTAGAGAGTTGAAAATTTGTACAAATATTCTTCAAATAAAATGATTGGACACCTCTATCAACGTTTCTCGAGAAAATAGACAGGAAGCTAAAAAATAATTTTTCTTCCGAAAATGTGGTATTTTTTTCAAGAACATCCTATCAGACCGTGCATAAGTCAAAAACGACGAAAGTTAGAGAGTTGAAAATTTGTACAAATATTCTTCAAATAAAATGATTGGACACCTCTATCAACGTTTTTCGAAAAAATAGACAGGAAGCTAAAAGATAATTTTTCTTCCGAAAATGTGGTATTTTTTTCAAGAACATCCTATCAGACCGTGCATAAGTCAAAAACCACGAAAGTTAGAGAGTTAAAAATTTGTACAAATATTCTTCAAATAAAATGATTGGACACCTCTATCAACGTTTTTCGAGAAAATAGACAGGAAGCTAAAAAATAATTTTTCTTCCGAAAATGTGGTATTTTTTTCAAGAACATCCTATCAGACCGTGCATAAGTCAAAAACGACGAAAGTTAGAGAGTTGAAAATTTGGTCAAATATTCTTCAAATAAATTGATTGGACACCTCTATCAACGTTTTTCGAAAAAATAGACAGGAAGCTAAAAAATAATTTTTCTTCGGAAAATGTGGTATTTTTTTCAAGAACATCCTATCAGACCGTGCATAAGTCAAAAACGACGAAAGTTAGAGAGTTGAAAATTTGTACAAATATTCTTCAAATAAAATGATTGGACACCTCTATCAACGTTTCTCGAGAAAATAGACAGGAAGCTAAAAAATAATTTTTCTTCCGAAAATGTGGTATTTTTTTCAAGAACATCCTATCAGACCGTGCATAAGTCAAAAACGACGAAAGTTAGAGAGTTGAAAATTTGTACAAATATTCTTCAAATAAAATGATTGGACACCTCTATCAACATTTTTTCGAAAAAATAGACAGGGAGCTAAAAAATAATTTTTCTTCGGAAAATGTGGTATTTTTTTCAAGAACATCCTATCAGACCGTGCATAAGTCAAAAACGACGAAAGTTAGAGAGTTGAAAATTTGGTCAAATATTCTTCAAATAAATTGATTGGACACCTCTATCAACGTTTTTCAAAAAAATAGACAGGAAGCTAAAAAATAATTTTTCTTCGGAAAATGTGGTATTTTTTTCAAGAACATCCTATCAGACCGTGCATAAGTCAAAAACGACGAAAGTTAGAGAGTTGAAAATTTGGTCAAATATTCTTCAAATAAATTGATTGGACACCTCTATCAACGTTTTTCGAAAAAATAGACAGGAAGCTAAAAAATAATTTTTCTTCGGAAAATGTGGTATTTTTTTCAAGAACATCCTATCAGACCGTGCATAAGTCAAAAACGACGAAAGTTAGAGAGTTGAAAATTTGTACAAATATTCTTCAAATAAAATTATTGGACACCTCTATCAACGTTTTTCGAGAAAATAGACAGGAAGCTAAAAAATAATTTTTCTTCCGAAAATGTGGTATTTTTTTCAAGAACATCCTATCAGACCGTGCATAAGTCAAAAACGACGAAAGTTAGAGAGTTGAAAATTTGTACAAATATTCTTCAAATAAAATGATTGGACACCTCTATCAACATTTTTTCGAAAAAATAGACAGGGAGCTAAAAAATAATTTTTCTTCGGAAAATGTGGTATTTTTTTCAAGAACATCCTATCAGACCGTGCATAAGTCAAAAACGACGAAAGTTAGAGAGTTGAAAATTTGGTCAAATATTCTTCAAATAAATTGATTGGACACCTCTATCAACGTTTTTCGAAAAAATAGACAGGAAGCTAAAAAATAATTTTTCTTCGGAAAATGTGGTATTTTTTTCAAGAACATCCTATCAGACCGTGCATAAGTCAAAAACGACGAAAGTTAGAGAGTTGAAAATTTGGTCAAATATTCTTCAAATAAATTGATTGGACACCTCTATCAACGTTTTTCGAAAAAATAGACAGGAAGCTAAAAAATAATTTTTCTTCGGAAAATGTGGTATTTTTTTCAAGAACATCCTATCAGAACGTGCATAAGTCAAAAACGACGAAAGTTAGAGAGTTGAAAATTTGTACAAATATTCCTCAAATAAAATTATTGGACACCTCTATCAACGTTTTTCGAGAAAATAGACAGGAAGCTAAAAAATAATTTTTCTTCGGAAAATGTGGTATTTTTTTCAAGAACATCCTATCAGACCGTGCATAAGTCAAAAACGACGAAAGTTAGAGAGTTGAAAATTTGTACAAATATTCTTCAAATAAAATTATTGGACACCTCTATCAACGTTTTTCGAGAAAATAGACAGGAAGCTAAAAAATAATTTTTCTTCGGAAAATGTGGTATTTTTTTCAAGAACATCCTATCAGACCGTGCATAAGTCAAAAACGACGAAAGTTAGAGAGTTGAAAATTTGGTCAAATATTCTTCAAATAAATTGATTAGACACCTTTATCAACGTTTTTCGAAAAAATAGACAGGAAGCTAAAAAATAATTTTTCTTCGGAAAATGTGGTATTTTTTTCAAGAACATCCTATCAGACCGTGCATAAGTCAAAAACGACGAAAGTTAGAGAGTTGAAAATTTGTACAAATATTCTTCAAATAAAATGATTGTACACCTCTATCAACGTTTCTCGAGAAAATAGACAGGAAGCTAAAAAATAATTTTTCTTCCGAAAATGTGGTATTTTTTTCAAGAACATCCTATCAGACCGTGCATAAGTCAAAAACTACGAAAGTTAGAGAGTTGAAAATTTGTACAAATATTCTTCAAATAAAATGATTGGACACCTCTATCAACGTTTTTCGAAAAAATAGACAGGGAGCTAAAAAATAATTTTTCTTCGGAAAATGTGGTATTTTTTTCAAGAACATCCTATCAGACCGTGCATAAGTCAAAAACGACGAAAGTTAGAGAGTTGAAAATTTGGTCAAATATTCTTCAAATAAATTGATTGGACACCTCTATCAACGTTTTTCGAAAAAATAGACAGGAAGCTAAAAAATAATTTTTCTTCGGAAAATGTGGTATTTTTTTCAAGAACATCCTATCAGACCGTGCATAAGTCAAAAACGACGAAAGTTAGAGAGTTGAAAATTTGGTCAAACATTCTTCAAATAAATTGATTGGACACCTCTATCAACGTTTTTCGAAAAAATAGACAGGAAGCTAAAAAATAATTTTTCTTCGGAAAATGTGGTATTTTTTTCAAGAACATCCTATCAGACCGTGCATAAGTCAAAAACGACGAAAGTTAGAGAGTTGAAAATTTGGTCAAATATTCTTCAAATAAATTGATTGGACACCTCTATCAACGTTTTTCGAAAAAATAGACAGGAAGCTAAAAAATAATTTTTCTTCGGAAAATGTGGTATTTTTTTCAAGAACATCCTATCAGACCGTGCATAAGTCAAAAACGACGAAAGTTAGAGAGTTGAAAATTTGGTCAAATATTCTTCAAATAAATTGATTGGACACCTCTATCAACGTTTTTCGAAAAAATAGACAGGAAGCTAAAAAATAATTTTTCTTCGGAAAATGTGGTATTTTTTTTCAAGAACATCCTATCAGCTTGTGCATAAGTCAAAAACGACGAAAGTTAGAGAGTTGAAAATTTGGTCAAATAATCTTCAAATAAATTGATTGGACACCTCTATCAACGTTTTTCGAAAAAATAGACAGGAAGCTAAAAAATAATTTTTCTTCGGAAAATGTGGTATTTTTTTCAAGAACATCCTATCAGACCGTGCATAAGTCAAAAACGACGAAAGTTAGAGAGTTGAAAATTTGTACAAATATTCTTCAAATAAATTGATTGGACACCTCTATCAACGTTTTTCGAAAAAATAGACAGGAAGCTAAAAAATAATTTTTCTTCCGAAAATGTGGTATTTTTTTCAAGAACATCCTATCAGACCGTGCATAAGTCAAAAACCACGAAAGTTAGAGAGTTAAAAATTTGTACAAATATTCTTCAAATAAAATGATTGGACACCTCTATCAACGTTTTTCGAAAAAATAGACAGGGAGCTAAAAAATAATTTTTCTTCCGAAAATGTGGTATTTTTTTCAAGAACATCCTATCAGACCGTGCATAAGTCAAAAACGACGAAAGTTAGAGAGTTGAAAATTTGTACAAATATTCTTCAAATAAAATAATTGGACACCTCTATCAACGTTTTTCGAGAAAATAGACAGGAAGCTAAAAAATAATATTTTTCTTCGGAAAATGTGGTATTTTCTTCAAGAACATCCTATCAGACCGTGCATAAGTCAAAAACGACGAAAGTTAGAGAGTTGAAAATTTGTACAAATATTCTTTAAATAAAATGATTGGACACCTCTATCAACGTTTTTCGAAAAAATAGACAGGGAGCTAAAAAATAATTTTTCTTCGGAAAATGTGGTATTTTTTTCAAGAACATCCTATCAGCTTGTGCATAAGTCAAAAACGACGAAAGTTAGAGAGTTGACAATTTGGTCAAATATTCTTCAAATAAATTGATTGGACACCTCTATCAACGTTTTTCGAAAAAATAGACAGGAAGCTAAAAAATAATTTTTCTTCGGAAAATGTGGTATTTTTTTCAAGAACATCCTATCAGCTTGTGCATAAGTCAAAAACGACGAAAGTTAGAGAGTTGAAAATTTGGTCAAATAATCTTCAAATAAATTGATTGGACACCTCTATCAACGTTTTTCAAAAAAATAGACAGGAAGCTAAAAAATAATTTTTCTTCGGAAAATGTGGTATTTTTTTCAAGAACATCCTATCAGCTTGTGCATAAGTCAAAAACGACGAAAGTTAGAGAGTTGACAATTTGGTCAAATATTCTTCAAATAAATTGATTGGACACCTCTATCAACGTTTTTCGAAAAAATAGACAGGAAGCTAAAAAATAATTTTTCATCGGAAAATGTGGTATTTTTTTCAAGAACATCCTATCAGCTTGTGCATAAGTCAAAAACGACGAAAGTTAGAGAGTTGAAAATTTGTACAAATATTCTTCAAATAAATTGATTGGACACCTCTATCAACGTTTTTCGAAAAAATAGACAGGAAGCTAAAAAATAATTTTTCTTCCGAAAATGTGGTATTTTTTTCAAGAACATCCTATCAGACCGTGCATAAGTCAAAAACCACGAAAGTTAGAGAGTTAAAAATTTGTACAAATATTCTTCAAATAAAATGATTGGACACCTCTATCAACGTTTTTCGAAAAAATAGACAGGGAGCAAAAAAATAATTTTTCTTCGGAAAATGTGGTATTTTTTTCAAGAACATCCTATCAGACCGTGCATAAGTCAAAAACGACGAAAGTTAGAGAGTTGAAAATTTGTACAAATATTCTTCAAATAAAATTATTGGACACCTCTATCAACGTTTTTCGAGAAAATAGACAGGAAGCTAAAAAATAATTTTTCTTCCGAAAATGTGGTATTTTTTTCAAGAACATCCTATCAGACCGTGCATAAGTCAAAAACGACGAAAGTTAGAGAGTTGAAAATTTGTACAAATATTCTTCAAATAAAATGATTGGACACCTCTATCAACGTTTTTCGAGAAAATAGACAGGAAGCTAAAAAATAATTTTTCTTCCGAAAATGTGGTATTTTTTTCAAGAACATCCTATCAGACCGTGCATAAGTCAAAAACGACGAAAGTTGAAGAGTTGAAAATTTGTACAAATATTCTTCAAATAAAATGATTGGACACCTCTATCAACGTTTCTCGAGAAAATAGACAGGAAGCTAAAAAATAATTTTTCTTCCGAAAATGTGGTATTTTTTTCAAGAACATCCTATCAGACCGTGCATAAGTCAAAAACGACGAAAGTTAGAGAGTTGAAAATTTGTACAAATATTCTTCAGATAAAATGATTGGACACCTCTATCAACGTTTTTCGAAAAAATAGACAGGGAGCTAAAAAATAATTTTTCTTCGGAAAATGTGGTATTTTTTTCAAGAACATCCTATCAGCTTGTGCATAAGTCAAAAACGACGAAAGTTAGAGAGTTGAAAATTTGTACAAATATTCTTCAAATAAAATGATTGGACACCTCTATCAACGTTTTTCGAAAAAATAGACAGGGAGCAAAAAAATAATTTTTCTTCGGAAAATGTGGTATTTTTTTCAAGAACATCCTATCAGACCGTGCATAAGTCAAAAACGACGAAAGTTAGAGAGTTGAAAATTTGTACAAATATTCTTCAAATAAAATTATTGGACACCTCTATCAACGTTTTTCGAGAAAATAGACAGGAAGCTAAAAAATAATTTTTCTTCCGAAAATGTGGTATTTTTTTCAAGAACATCCTATCAGACCGTGCATAAGTCAAAAACGACGAAAGTTAGAGAGTTGAAAATTTGTACAAATATTCTTCAAATAAAATGATTGGACACCTCTATCAACGTTTCTCGAGAAAATAGACAGGAAGCTAAAAAATAATTTTTCTTCCGAAAATGTGGTATTTTTTTCAAGAACATCCTATCAGACCGTGCATAAGTCAAAAACGACGAAAGTTAGAGAGTTGAAAATTTGTACAAATATTCTTCAAATAAAATGATTGGACACCTCTATCAACGTTTTTCGAAAAAATAGACAGGGAGCAAAAAAATAATTTTTCTTCGGAAAATGTGGTATTTTTTTCAAGAACATCCTATCAGACCGTGCATAAGTCAAAAACGACGAAAGTTAGAGAGTTGAAAATTTGTACAAATATTCTTCAAATAAAATTATTGGACACCTCTATCAACGTTTTTCGAGAAAATAGACAGGAAGCTAAAAAATAATTTTTCTTCCGAAAATGTGGTATTTTTTTCAAGAACATCCTATCAGACCGTGCATAAGTCAAAAACGACGAAAGTTAGAGAGTTGAAAATTTGTACAAATATTCTTCAAATAAAATGATTGGACACCTCTATCAACGTTTTTCGAGAAAATAGACAGGAAGCTAAAAAATAATTTTTCTTCCGAAAATGTGGTATTTTTTTCAAGAACATCCTATCAGACCGTGCATAAGTCAAAAACGACGAAAGTTGAAGAGTTGAAAATTTGTACAAATATTCTTCAAATAAAATGATTGGACACCTCTATCAACGTTTCTCGAGAAAATAGACAGGAAGCTAAAAAATAATTTTTCTTCCGAAAATGTGGTATTTTTTTCAAGAACATCCTATCAGACCGTGCATAAGTCAAAAACGACGAAAGTTAGAGAGTTGAAAATTTGTACAAATATTCTTCAGATAAAATGATTGGACACCTCTATCAACGTTTTTCGAAAAAATAGACAGGGAGCTAAAAAATAATTTTTCTTCGGAAAATGTGGTATTTTTTTCAAGAACATCCTATCAGCTTGTGCATAAGTCAAAAACGACGAAAGTTAGAGAGTTGACAATTTGGTCAAATATTCTTCAAATAAATTGATTGGACACCTCTATCAACGTTTTTCGAAAAAATAGACAGGAAGCTAAAAAATAATTTTTCTTCGGAAAATGTGGTATTTTTTTCAAGAACATCCTATCAGCTTGTGCATAAGTCAAAAACGACGAAAGTTAGAGAGTTGAAAATTTGGTCAAATAATCTTCAAATAAATTGATTGGACACCTCTATCAACGTTTTTCGAAAAAATAGACAGGAAGCTAAAAAATAATTTTCTTCGGAAAATGTGGTATTTTTTTCAAGAACATCCTATCAGACCGTGCATAAGTCAAAAACGACGAAAGTTAGAGAGTTGAAAATTTGTACAAATATTCTTCAAATAAATTGATTGGACACCTCTATCAACGTTTTTCGAAAAAATAGACAGGAAGCTAAAAAATAATTTTTCTTCCGAAAATGTGGTATTTTTTTCAAGAACATCCTATCAGACCGTGCATAAGTCAAAAACCACGAAAGTTAGAGAGTTAAAAATTTGTACAAATATTCTTCAAATAAAATGATTGGACACCTCTATCAACGTTTTTCGAAAAAATAGACAGGGAGCAAAAAAATAATTTTTCTTCGGAAAATGTGGTATTTTTTTCAAGAACATCCTATCAGACCGTGCATAAGTCAAAAACGACGAAAGTTAGAGAGTTGAAAATTTGTACAAATATTCTTCAAATAAAATTATTGGACACCTCTATCAACGTTTTTCAAGAAAATAGACAGGAAGCTAAAAAATAATTTTTCTTCCGAAAATGTGGTATTTTTTTCAAGAACATCCTATCAGACCGTGCATAAGTCAAAAACGACGAAAGTTAGAGAGTTAAAAATTTGTACAAATATTCTTCAAATAAAATGATTGGACACCTCTATCAACGTTTTTCGAAAAAATAGACAGGGAGCAAAAAAATAATTTTTCTTCGGAAAATGTGGTATTTTTTTCAAGAACATCCTATCAGACCGTGCATAAGTCAAAAACGACGAAAGTTAGAGAGTTGAAAATTTGGTCAAATATTCTTCAAATAAATTGATTGGACACCTCTATCAACGTTTTTCGAAAAAATAGACAGGAAGCTAAAAAATAATTTTTCTTCGGAAAATGTGGTATTTTTTTCAAGAACATCCTATCAGACCGTGCATAAGTCAAAAACGACGAAAGTTAGAGAGTTGAAAATTTGGTCAAATATTCTTCAAATAAATTGATTGGACACCTCTATCAACGTTTTTCGAAAAAATAGACAGGAAGCTAAAAAATAATTTTTCTTCGGAAAATGTGGTATTTTTTTCAAGAACATCCTATCAGCTTGTGCATAAGTCAAAAACGACGAAAGTTAGAGAGTTGAAAATTTGGTCAAATAATCTTCAAATAAATTGATTGGACACCTCTATCAACGTTTTTCGAAAAAATAGACAGGAAGCTAAAAAATAATTTTTCTTCCGAAAATGTGGTATTTTTTTCAAGAACATCCTATCAGACCGTGCATAAGTCAAAAACCACGAAAGTTAGAGAGTTAAAAATTTGTACAAATATTCTTCAAATAAAATGATTGGACACCTCTATCAACGTTTTTCGAAAAAATAGACAGGGAGCAAAAAAATAATTTTTCTTCGGAAAATGTGGTATTTTTTTCAAGAACATCCTATCAGACCGTGCATAAGTCAAAAACGACGAAAGTTAGAGAGTTGAAAATTTGTACAAATATTCTTCAAATAAAATTATTGGACACCTCTATCAACGTTTTTCAAGAAAATAGACAGGAAGCTAAAAAATAATTTTTCTTCCGAAAATGTGGTATTTTTTTCAAGAACATCCTATCAGACCGTGCATAAGTCAAAAACGACGAAAGTTAGAGAGTTAAAAATTTGTACAAATATTCTTCAAATAAAATGATTGGACACCTCTATCAACGTTTTTCGAAAAAATAGACAGGGAGCAAAAAAATAATTTTTCTTCGGAAAATGTGGTATTTTTTTCAAGAACATCCTATCAGACCGTGCATAAGTCAAAAACGACGAAAGTTAGAGAGTTGAAAATTTGGTCAAATATTCTTCAAATAAATTGATTGGACACCTCTATCAACGTTTTTCGAAAAAATAGACAGGAAGCTAAAAAATAATTTTTCTTCGGAAAATGTGGTATTTTTTTCAAGAACATCCTATCAGCTTGTGCATAAGTCAAAAACGACGAAAGTTAGAGAGTTGAAAATTTGGTCAAATAATCTTCAAATAAATTGATTGGACACCTCTATCAACGTTTTTCGAAAAAATAGACAGGAAGCTAAAAAATAATTTTTCTTCGGAAAATGTGGTATTTTTTTCAAGAACATCCTATCAGACCGTGCATAAGTCAAAAACGACGAAAGTTAGAGAGTTGAAAATTTGGTCAAATATTCTTCAAATAAATTGATTGGACACCTCTATCAACGTTTTGCGAAAAAATAGACAGGAAGCTAAAAAATAATTTTTCTTCGGAAAATGTGGTATTTTTTTCAAGAACATCCTATCAGCTTGTGCATAAGTCAAAAACGACGAAAGTTAGAGAGTTGAAAATTTGGTCAAATAATCTTCAAATAAATTGATTGGACACCTCTATCAACGTTTTTCGAAAAAATAGACAGGAAGCTAAAAAATAATTTTTCTTCGGAAAATGTGGTATTTTTTTCAAGAACATCCTATCAGCTTGTGCATAAGTCAAAAACGACGAAAGTTAGAGAGTTGAAAATTTGGTCAAATAATCTTCAAATAAATTGATTGGACACCTCTATCAACGTTTTTCGAAAAAATAGACAGGAAGCTAAAAAATAATTTTTCTTCGGAAAATGTGGTATTTTTTTCAAGAACATCCTATCAGCTTGTGCATAAGTCAAAAACGACGAAAGTTAGAGAGTTGAAAATTTGGTCAAATAATCTTCAAATAAATTGATTGGACACCTCTATCAACGTTTTTCGAAAAAATAGACAGGAAGCTAAAAAATAATTTTTCTTCCGAAAATGTGGTATTTTTTTCAAGAACATCCTATCAGACCGTGCATAAGTCAAAAACCACGAAAGTTAGAGAGTTAAAAATTTGTACAAATATTCTTCAAATAAAATGATTGGACACCTCTATCAACGTTTTTCGAAAAAATAGACAGGGAGCAAAAAAATAATTTTTCTTCGGAAAATGTGGTATTTTTTTCAAGAACATCCTATCAGACCGTGCATAAGTCAAAAACGACGAAAGTTAGAGAGTTGAAAATTTGTACAAATATTCTTCAAATAAAATTATTGGATACCTCTATCAACGTTTTTCAAGAAAATAGACAGGAAGCTAAAAAATAATTTTTCTTCCGAAAATGTGGTATTTTTTTCAAGAACATCCTATCAGACCGTGCATAAGTCAAAAACGACGAAAGTTAGAGAGTTGAAAATTTGGTCAAATATTCTTCAAATAAATTGATTGGACACCTCTATCAACGTTTTTCGAAAAAATAGACAGGAAGCTAAAAAATAATTTTTCTTCGGAAAATGTGGTATTTTTTTCAAGAACATCCTATCAGACCGTGCATAAGTCAAAAACGACGAAAGTTAGAGAGTTGAAAATTTGGTCAAATATTCTTCAAATAAATTGATTGGACACCTCTATCAACGTTTTTCGAAAAAATAGACAGGAAGCTAAAAAATAATTTTTCTTCGGAAAATGTGGTATTTTTTTCAAGAACATCCTATCAGACCGTGCATAAGTCAAAAACGACGAAAGTTAGAGAGTTGAAAATTTGGTCAAATATTCTTCAAATAAATTGATTGGACACCTCTATCAACGTTTTTCGAAAAAATAGACAAGAAGCTAAAAAATAATTTTTCTTCGGAAAATGTGGTATTTTCTTCAAGAACATCCTATCAGACCGTGCATAAGTCAAAAACGACGAAAGTTAGAGAGTTGAAAATTTGTACAAATATTCTTCAAATAAAATGATTGGACACCTCTATCAACGTTTTTCAAAAAAATAGACAAGAAGCTAAAAAATAATTTTTCTTCGGAAAATGTGGTATTTTCTTCAAGAACATCCTATCAGACCGTGCATAAGTCAAAAACGACGAAAGTTAGAGAGTTGAAAATTTGTACAAATATTCTTCAAATAAAATGATTGGACACCTCTATCAACGTTTTTCGAAAAAATAGACAGGGAGCTAAAAAATAATTTTTCTTCGGAAAATGTGGTATTTTTTTCAAGAACATCCTATCAGCTTGTGCATAAGTCAAAAACGACGAAAGTTAGAGAGTTGAAAATTTGGTCAAATATTCTTCAAATAAATTGATTGGACACCTCTATCAACGTTTTTCAAAAAAATAGACAAGAAGCTAAAAAATAATTTTTCTTCGGAAAATGTGGTATTTTCTTCAAGAACATCCTATCAGACCGTGCATAAGTCAAAAACGACGAAAGTTAGAGAGTTGAAAATTTGTACAAATATTCTTCAAATAAAATGATTGGACACCTCTATCAACGTTTTTCGAAAAAATAGACAGGGAGCTAAAAAATAATTTTTCTTCGGAAAATGTGGTATTTTTTTCAAGAACATCCTATCAGCTTGTGCATAAGTCAAAAACGACGAAAGTTAGAGAGTTGAAAATTTGGTCAAATATTCTTCAAATAAATTGATTGGACACCTCTATCAACGTTTTTCGAAAAAGTAGACAGGAAGCTAAAAAATAATTTTTCTTCGGAAAATGTGGTATTTTTTTCAAGAACATCCTATCAGCTTGTGCATAAGTCAAAAACGACGAAAGTTAGAGAGTTGAAAATTTAGTCAAATAATCTTCAAATAAATTGATTGGACACCTCTATCAACGTTTTTCCAAAAAATAGACAGGAAGCTAAAAAATAATTTTTCTTCGGAAAATGTGGTATTTTCTTCAAGAACATCCTATCAGACCGTGCATAAGTCAAAAACGACGAAAGGTAGAGAGTTGAAAATTTGTACAAATATTCTTCAAATAAAATGATTGGACACCTCTATCAACGTTTTTCGAAAAAATAGACAGGGAGCTAAAAAATAATTTTTCTTCGGAAAATGTGGTATTTTTTTCAAGAACATCCTATCAGCTTGTGCATAAGTCAAAAACGACGAAAGTTAGAGAGTTGAAAATTTGGTCAAATATTCTTCAAATAAATTGATTGGACACCTCTATCAACGTTTTTCGAAAAAATAGACAGGAAGCTAAAAAATAATTTTTCTTCGGAAAATGTGGTATTTTTTTCAAGAACATCCTATCAGCTTGTGCATAAGTCAAAAACGACAAAAGTTAGAGAGTTGAAAATTTGGTCAAATAATCTTCAAATAAATTGATTGGACACCTCTATCAACGTTTTTCGAAAAAATAGACAGGAAGCTAAAAAATAATTTTTCTTCGGAAAATGTGGTATTTTCTTCAAGAACATCCTATCAGACCGTGCATAAGTCAAAAACGACGAAAGTTAGAGAGTTGAAAATTTGTACAAATATTCTTCAAATAAAATGATTGGACACCTCTATCAACGTTTTTCGAAAAAATAGACAGGGAGCTAAAAAATAATTTTTCTTCGGAAAATGTGGTATTTTTTTCAAGAACATCCTATCAGCTTGTGCATAAGTCAAAAACGACGAAAGTTAGAGAGTTGAAAATTTGGTCAAATATTCTTCAAATAAATTGATTGGACACCTCTATCAACGTTTTTCGAAAAAATAGACAGGAAGCTAAAAAATAATTTTTCTTCGGAAAATGTGGTATTTTTTTCAAGAACATCCTATCAGCTTGTGCATAAGTCAAAAACGACAAAAGTTAGAGAGTTGAAAATTTGGTCAAATAATCTTCAAATAAATTGATTGGACACCTCTATCAACGTTTTTCGAAAAAATAGACAGGAAGCTAAAAAATAATTTTTCTTCGGAAAATGTGGTATTTTTTTCAAGAACATCCTATCAGACCGTGCATAAGTCAAAAACGACGAAAGTTAGAGAGTTGAAAATTTGTACAAATATTCTTCAAATAAATTGATTGGACACCTCTATCAACGTTTTTCGAAAAAATAGACAGGAAGCTAAAAAATAATTTTTCTTCCGAAAATGTGGTATTTTTTTCAAGAACATCCTATCAGACCGTGCATAAGTCAAAAACCACGAAAGTTAGAGAGTTAAAAATTTGTACAAATATTCTTCAAATAAAATGATTGGACACCTCTATCAACGTTTTTCGAAAAAATAGACAGGGAGCTAAAAAATAATTTTTCTTCTGAAAATGTGGTATTTTTTTCAAGAACATCCTATCAGACCGTGCATAAGTCAAAAACGACGAAAGTTAGAGAGTTGAAAATTTGGTCAAATATTCTTCAAATAAATTGATTGGACACCTCTATCAACGTTTTTCGAAAAAATAGACAAGAAGCTAAAAAATAATTTTTCTTCGGAAAATGTGGTATTTTCTTCAAGAACATCCTATCAGACCGTGCATAAGTCAAAAACGACGAAAGTTAGAGAGTTGAAAATTTGTACAAATATTCTTCAAATAAAATGATTGGACACCTCTATCAACGTTTTTCGAAAAAATAGACAGGGAGCTAAAAAATAATTTTTCTTCGGAAAATGTGGTATTTTTTTCAAGAACATCCTATCAGCTTGTGCATAAGTCAAAAACGACGAAAGTTAGAGAGTTGAAAATTTGGTCAAATATTCTTCAAATAAATTGATTGGACACCTCTATCAACGTTTTTCGAAAAAATAGACAGGAAGCTAAAAAATAATTTTTCTTCGGAAAATGTGGTATTTTTTTCAAGAACATCCTATCAGCTTGTGCATAAGTCAAAAACGACAAAAGTTAGAGAGTTGAAAATTTGGTCAAATAATCTTCAAATAAATTGATTGGACACCTCTATCAACGTTTTTCGAAAAAATAGACAGGGAGCTAAAAAATAATTTTTCTTCGGAAAATGTGGTATTTTTTTCAAGAACATCCTATCAGACCGTGCATAAGTCAAAAACGACGAAAGTTAGAGAGTTGAAAATTTGGTCAAATATTCTTCAAATAAATTGATTGGACACCTCTATCAACGTTTTTCAAAAAAATAGATAAGAAGCTAAAAAATAATTTTTCTTCGGAAAATGTGGTATTTTTTTCAAGAACATCCTATCAGACCGTGCATAAGTCAAAAACGACGAAAGTTAGAGAGTTGAAAATTTGGTCAAATATTCTTCAAATAAATTGATTGGACACCTCTATCAACGTTTTTCGAAAAAATAGACAGGAAGCTAAAAAATAATTTTTCTTCGGAAAATGTGGTATTTTTTTCAAGAACATCCTATCAGACCGTGCATAAGTCAAAAACGACGAAAGTTAGAGAGTTGAAAATTTGGTCAAATATTCTTCAAATAAATTGATTGGACACCTCTATCAACGTTTTTCAAAAAAATAGACAAGAAGCTAAAAAATAATTTTTCTTCGGAAAATGTGGTATTTTCTTCAAGAACATCCTATCAGACCGTGCATAAGTCAAAAACGACGAAAGTTAGAGAGTTGAAAATTTGTACAAATATTCTTCAAATAAAATGATTGGACACCTCTATCAACGTTTTTCGAAAAAATAGACAGGGAGCTAAAAAATAATTTTTCTTCGGAAAATGTGGTATTTTTTTCAAGAACATCCTATCAGCTTGTGCATAAGTCAAAAACGACGAAAGTTAGAGAGTTGAAAATTTGGTCAAATATTCTTCAAATAAATTGATTGGACACCTCTATCAACGTTTTTCGAAAAAGTAGACAGGAAGCTAAAAAATAATTTTTCTTCGGAAAATGTGGTATTTTTTTCAAGAACATCCTATCAGCTTGTGCATAAGTCAAAAACGACAAAAGTTAGAGAGTTGAAAATTTGTACAAATATTCTTCAAATAAATTGATTGGACACCTCTATCAACGTTTTTCGAAAAAATAGACAGGAAGCTAAAAAATAATTTTTCTTCGGAAAATGTGTTATTTTTTTCAAGAACATCCTATCAGACCGTGCATAAGTCAAAAACGACGAAAGTTAGAGAGTTGAAAATTTGTACAAATATTCTTCAAATAAATTGATTGGACACCTCTATCAACGTTTTTCGAAAAAATAGACAGGAAGCTAAAAAATAATTTTTCTTCCGAAAATGTGGTATTTTTTTCAAGAACATCCTATCAGACCGTGCATAAGTCAAAAACCACGAAAGTTAGAGAGTTAAAAATTTGTACAAATATTCTTCAAATAAAATGATTGGACACCTCTATCAACGTTTTTCGAAAAAATAGACAGGGAGCTAAAAAATAATTTTTCTTCGGAAAATGTGGTATTTTTTTCAAGAACATCCTATCAGACCGTGCATAAGTCAAAAACGACGAAAGTTAGAGAGTTGAAAATTTGGTCAAATATTCTTCAAATAAATTGATTGGACACCTCTATCAACGTTTTTCAAAAAAATAGATAAGAAGCTAAAAAATAATTTTTCTTCGGAAAATGTGGTATTTTTTTCAAGAACATCCTATCAGACCGTGCATAAGTCAAAAACGACGAAAGTTAGAGAGTTGAAAATTTGGTCAAATATTCTTCAAATAAATTGATTGGACACCTCTATCAACGTTTTTCGAAAAAATAGACAGGAAGCTAAAAAATAATTTTTCTTCGGAAAATGTGGTATTTTTTTCAAGAACATCCTATCAGACCGTGCATAAGTCAAAAACGACGAAAGTTAGAGAGTTGAAAATTTGTAGAAATATTCTTCAAATAAAATGATTGGACACCTCTATCAACGTTTTTCGAAAAAATAGACAGGGAGCTAAAAAATAATTTTTCTTCGGAAAATGTGGTATTTTTTTCAAGAACATCCTATCAGCTTGTGCATAAGTCAAAAACGACGAAAGTTAGAGAGTTGAAAATTTGGTCAAATATTCTTCAAATAAATTGATTGGACACCTCTATCAACGTTTTTCAAAAAAATAGACAGGAAGCTAAAAAATAATTTTTCTTCGGAAAATGTGGTATTTTTTTCAAGAACATCCTATCAGCTTGTGCATAAGTCAAAAACGACGAAAGTTAGAGAGTTGAAAATTTGGTCAAATAATCTTCAAATAAATTGATTGGACACTTCTATCAACGTTTTTCGAAAAAATAGACAGGAAGCTAAAAAATAATTTTTCTTCGGAAAATGTGGTATTTTTTTCAAGAACATCCTATCAGACCGTGCATAAGTCAAAAACGACGAAAGTTAGAGAGTTGAAAATTTGGTCAAATATTCTTCAAATAAATTGATTGGACACCTCTATCAACGTTTTTCAAAAAAATAGACAAGAAGCTAAAAAATAATTTTTCTTCGGAAAATGTGGTAGTTTCTTCAAGAACATCCTATCAGACCGTGCATAAGTCAAAAACGACGAAAGTTAGAGAGTTGAAAATTTGTACAAATATTCTTCAAATAAAATGATTGGACACCTCTATCAACGTTTTTCGAAAAAATAGACAGGGAGCTAAAAAATAATTTTTCTTCGGAAAATGTGGTATTTTTTTCAAGAACATCCTATCAGCTTGTGCATAAGTCAAAAACGACGAAAGTTAGAGAGTTGAAAATTTGGTCAAATATTCTTCAAATAAATTGATTGGACACCTCTATCAACGTTTTTCGAAAAAGTAGACAGGAAGCTAAAAAATAATTTTTCTTCGGAAAATGTGGTATTTTTTTCAAGAACATCCTATCAGCTTGTGCATAAGTCAAAAACGACGAAAGTTAGAGAGTTGAAAATTTGGTCAAATAATCTTCAAATAAATTGATTAGACACCTCTATCAACGTTTTTCGAAAAAATAGACAGGAAGCTAAAAAATAATTTTTCTTCGGAAAATGTGGTATTTTCTTCAAGAACATCCTATCAGACCGTGCATAAGTCAAAAACGACGAAAGTTAGAGAGTTGAAAATTTGTACAAATATTCTTCAAATAAAATGATTGGACACCTCTATCAACGTTTTTCGAAAAAATAGACAGGGAGCTAAAAAATAATTTTTCTTCGGAAAATGTGGTATTTTTTTCAAGAACATCCTATCAGCTTGTGCATAAGTCAAAAACGACGAAAGTTAGAGAGTTGAAAATTTGGTCAAATATTCTTCAAATAAATTGATTGGACACCTCTATCAACGTTTTTCGAAAAAATAGACAGGAAGCTAAAAAATAATTTTTCTTCGGAAAATGTGGTATTTTTTTCAAGAACATCCTATCAGACCGTGCATAAGTCAAAAACGACGAAAGTTAGAGAGTTGAAAATTTGTACAAATATTCTTCAAATAAATTGATTGGACACCTCTATCAACGTTTTTCGAAAAAATAGACAGGAAGCTAAAAAATAATTTTTCTTCCGAAAATGTGGTATTTTTTTCAAGAACATCCTATCAGACCGTGCATAAGTCAAAAACCACGAAAGTTAGAGAGTTAAAAATTTGTACAAATATTCTTCAAATAAAATGATTGGACACCTCTATCAACGTTTTTCGAAAAAATAGACAGGAAGCTAAAAAATAATTTTTCTTCGGAAAATGTGGTATTTTTTTCAAGAACATCCTATCAGACCGTGCATAAGTCAAAAACGACGAAAGTTAGAGAGTTGAAAATTTGGTCAAATATTCTTCAAATAAATTGATTGGACACCTCTATCAACGTTTTTCGAAAAAATAGACAGGAAGCTAAAAAATAATTTTTCTTCGGAAAATGTGGTATTTTTTTCAAGAACATCCTATCAGACCGTGCATAAGTCAAAAACGACGAAAGTTAGAGAGTTGAAAATTTGGTCAAATATTCTTCAAATAAATTGATTGGACACCTCTATCAACGTTTTTCAAAAAAATAGACAAGAAGCTAAAAAATAATTTTTCTTCGGAAAATGTGGTATTTTCTTCAAGAACATCCTATCAGACCGTGCATAAGTCAAAAACGACGAAAGTTAGAGAGTTGAAAATTTGTACAAATATTCTTCAAATAAAATGATTGGACACCTCTATCAACGTTTTTCGAAAAAATAGACAGGGAGCTAAAAAATAATTTTTCTTCGGAAAATGTGGTATTTTTTTCAAGAACATCCTATCAGCTTGTGCATAAGTCAAAAACGACGAAAGTTAGAGAGTTGAAAATTTGGTCAAATATTCTTCAAATAAATTGATTGGACACCTCTATCAACGTTTTTCGAAAAAGTAGACAGGAAGCTAAAAAATAATTTTTCTTCGGAAAATGTGGTATTTTTTTCAAGAACATCCTATCAGCTTGTGCATAAGTCAAAAACGACGAAAGTTAGAGAGTTGAAAATTTGGTCAAATAATCTTCAAATAAATTGATTGGACACCTCTATCAACGTTTTTCCAAAAAATAGACAGGAAGCTAAAAAATAATTTTTCTTCGGAAAATGTGGTATTTTCTTCAAGAACATCCTATCAGACCGTGCATAAGTCAAAAACGACGAAAGTTAGAGAGTTGAAAATTTGTACAAATATTCTTCAAATAAAATGATTGGACACCTCTATCAACGTTTTTCGAAAAAATAGACAGGGAGCTAAAAAATAATTTTTCTTCGGAAAATGTGGTATTTTTTTCAAGAACATCCTATCAGCTTGTGCATAAGTCAAAAACGACGAAAGTTAGAGAGTTGAAAATTTGGTCAAATATTCTTCAAATAAATTGATTGGACACCTCTATCAACGTTTTTTGAAAAAATAGACAGGAAGCTAAAAAATAATTTTTCTTCGGAAAATGTGGTATTTTTTTCAAGAACATCCTATCAGCTTGTGCATAAGTCAAAAACGACAAAAGTTAGAGAGTTGAAAATTTGGTCAAATAATCTTCAAATAAATTGATTGGACACCTCTATCAACGTTTTTCGAAAAAATAGACAGGAAGCTAAAAAATAATTTTTCTTCGGAAAATGTGTTATTTTTTTCAAGAACATCCTATCAGACCGTGCATAAGTCAAAAACGACGAAAGTTAGAGAGTTGAAAATTTGTACAAATATTCTTCAAATAAATTGATTGGACACCTCTATCAACGTTTTTCGAAAAAATAGACAGGAAGCTAAAAAATAATTTTTCTTCCGAAAATGTGGTATTTTTTTCAAGAACATCCTATCAGACCGTGCATAAGTCAAAAACCACGAAAGTTAGAGAGTTAAAAATTTGTACAAATATTCTTCAAATAAAATGATTGGACACCTCTATCAACGTTTTTCGAAAAAATAGACAGGGAGCTAAAAAATAATTTTTCTTCGGAAAATGTGGTATTTTTTTCAAGAACATCCTATCAGACCGTGCATAAGTCAAAAACGACGAAAGTTAGAGAGTTGAAAATTTGGTCAAATATTCTTCAAATAAATTGATTGGACACCTCTATCAACGTTTTTCGAAAAAATAGACAGGAAGCTAAAAAATAATTTTTCTTCGGAAAATGTGGTATTTTTTTCAAGAACATCCTATCAGACCGTGCATAAGTCAAAAACGACGAAAGTTAGAGAGTTGAAAATTTGTACAAATATTCTTCAAATAAAATGATTGGACACCTCTATCAACGTTTTTCGAAAAAATAGACAGGGAGCTAAAAAATAATTTTTCTTCGGAAAATGTGGTATTTTTTTCAAGAACATCCTATCAGCTTGTGCATAAGTCAAAAACGACGAAAGTTAGAGAGTTGAAAATTTGGTCAAATATTCTTCAAATAAATTGATTGGACACCTCTATCAACGTTTTTCGAAAAAGTAGACAGGAAGCTAAAAAATAATTTTTCTTCGGAAAATGTGGTATTTTTTTCAAGAACATCCTATCAGCTTGTGCATAAGTCAAAAACGACGAAAGTTAGAGAGTTGAAAATTTGGTCAAATAATCTTCAAATAAATTGATTGGACACCTCTATCAACGTTTTTCCAAAAAATAGACAGGAAGCTAAAAAATAATTTTTCTTCGGAAAATGTGGTATTTTCTTCAAGAACATCCTATCAGACCGTGCATAAGTCAAAAACGACGAAAGTTAGAGAGTTGAAAATTTGTACAAATATTCTTCAAATAAAATGATTGGACACCTCTATCAACGTTTTTCGAAAAAATAGACAGGGAGCTAAAAAATAATTTTTCTTCGGAAAATGTGGTATTTTTTTCAAGAACATCCTATCAGCTTGTGCATAAGTCAAAAACGACGAAAGTTAGAGAGTTGAAAATTTGGTCAAATATTCTTCAAATAAATTGATTGGACACCTCTATCAACGTTTTTCGAAAAAATAGACAGGAAGCTAAAAAATAATTTTTCTTCGGAAAATGTGGTATTTTTTTCAAGAACATCCTATCAGCTTGTGCATAAGTCAAAAACGACAAAAGTTAGAGAGTTGAAAATTTGGTCAAATAATCTTCAAATAAATTGATTGGACACCTCTATCAACGTTTTTCGAAAAAATAGACAGGAAGCTAAAAAATAATTTTTCTTCGGAAAATGTGTTATTTTTTTCAAGAACATCCTATCAGACCGTGCATAAGTCAAAAACGACGAAAGTTAGAGAGTTGAAAATTTGTACAAATATTCTTCAAATAAATTGATTGGACACCTCTATCAACGTTTTTCGAAAAAATAGACAGGAAGCTAAAAAATAATTTTTCTTCCGAAAATGTGGTATTTTTTTCAAGAACATCCTATCAGACCGTGCATAAGTCAAAAACCACGAAAGTTAGAGAGTTAAAAATTTGTACAAATATTCTTCAAATAAAATGATTGGACACCTCTATCAACGTTTTTCGAAAAAATAGACAGGGAGCTAAAAAATAATTTTTCTTCGGAAAATGTGGTATTTTTTTCAAGAACATCCTATCAGACCGTGCATAAGTCAAAAACGACGAAAGTTAGAGAGTTGAAAATTTGGTCAAATATTCTTCAAATAAATTGATTGGACACCTCTATCAACGTTTTTCGAAAAAATAGACAGGAAGCTAAAAAATAATTTTTCTTCGGAAAATGTGGTATTTTTTTCAAGAACATCCTATCAGACCGTGCATAAGTCAAAAACGACGAAAGTTAGAGAGTTGAAAATTTGGTCAAATATTCTTCAAATAAATTGATTGGACACCTCTATCAACGTTTTTCGAAAAAATAGACAGGAAGCTAAAAAATAATTTTTCTTCGGAAAATGTGGTATTTTTTTCAAGAACATCCTATCAGACCGTGCATAAGTCAAAAACGACGAAAGTTAGAGAGTTGAAAATTTGGTCAAATATTCTTCAAATAAATTGATTGGACACCTCTATCAACGTTTTTCGAAAAAATAGACAAGAAGCTAAAAAATAATTTTTCTTCGGAAAATGTGGTATTTTCTTCAAGAACATCCTATCAGACCGTGCATAAGTCAAAAACGACGAAAGTTAGAGAGTTGAAAATTTGTAGAAATATTCTTCAAATAAAATGATTGGACACCTCTATCAACGTTTTTCGAAAAAATAGACAGGGAGCTAAAAAATAATTTTTCTTCGGAAAATGTGGTATTTTTTTCAAGAACATCCTATCAGCTTGTGCATAAGTCAAAAACGACGAAAGTTAGAGAGTTGAAAATTTGGTCAAATATTCTTCAAATAAATTGATTGGACACCTCTATCAACGTTTTTCAAAAAAATAGACAGGAAGCTAAAAAATAATTTTTCTTCGGAAAATGTGGTATTTTTTTCAAGAACATCCTATCAGCTTGTGCATAAGTCAAAAACGACGAAAGTTAGAGAGTTGAAAATTTGGTCAAATAATCTTCAAATAAATTGATTGGACACATCTATCAACGTTTTTCGAAAAAATAGACAGGAAGCTAAAAAATAATTTTTCTTCGGAAAATGTGGTATTTTTTTCAAGAACATCCTATCAGACCGTGCATAAGTCAAAAACGACGAAAGTTAGAGAGTTGAAAATTTGGTCAAATATTCTTCAAATAAATTGATTGGACACCTCTATCAACGTTTTTCAAAAAAATAGACAAGAAGCTAAAAAATAATTTTTCTTCGGAAAATGTGGTATTTTCTTCAAGAACATCCTATCAGACCGTGCATAAGTCAAAAACGACGAAAGTTAGAGAGTTGAAAATTTGTACAAATATTCTTCAAATAAAATGATTGGACACCTCTATCAACGTTTTTCGAAAAAATAGACAGGGAGCTAAAAAATAATTTTTCTTCGGAAAATGTGGTATTTTTTTCAAGAACATCCTATCAGCTTGTGCATAAGTCAAAAACGACGAAAGTTAGAGAGTTGAAAATTTGGTCAAATATTCTTCAAATAAATTGATTGGACACCTCTATCAACGTTTTTCGAAAAAGTAGACAGGAAGCTAAAAAATAATTTTTCTTCGGAAAATGTGGTATTTTTTTCAAGAACATCCTATCAGCTTGTGCATAAGTCAAAAACGACAAAAGTTAGAGAGTTGAAAATTTGGTCAAATAATCTTCAAATAAATTGATTGGACACCTCTATCAACGTTTTTCGAAAAAATAGACAGGAAGCTAAAAAATAATTTTTCTTCCGAAAATGTGGTATTTTTTTCAAGAACATCCTATCAGACCGTGCATAAGTCAAAAACCACGAAAGTTAGAGAGTTAAAAATTTGTACAAATATTCTTCAAATAAAATGATTGGACACCTCTATCAACGTTTTTCGAAAAAATAGACAGGGAGCTAAAAAATAATTTTTCTTCGGAAAATGTGGTATTTTTTTCAAGAACATCCTATCAGACCGTGCATAAGTCAAAAACGACGAAAGTTAGAGAGTTGAAAATTTGGTCAAATATTCTTCAAATAAATTGATTGGACACCTCTATCAACGTTTTTCGAAAAAATAGACAGGAAGCTAAAAAATAATTTTTCTTCGGAAAATGTGGTATTTTTTTCAAGAACATCCTATCAGACCGTGCATAAGTCAAAAACGACGAAAGTTAGAGAGTTGAAAATTTGGTCAAATATTCTTCAAATAAATTGATTGGACACCTCTATCAACGTTTTTCGAAAAAATAGACAGGAAGCTAAAAAATAATTTTTCTTCGGAAAATGTGGTATTTTTTTCAAGAACATCCTATCAGACCGTGCATAAGTCAAAAACGACGAAAGTTAGAGAGTTGAAAATTTGGTCAAATATTCTTCAAATAAATTGATTGGACACCTCTATCAACGTTTTTCGAAAAAATAGACAAGAAGCTAAAAAATAATTTTTCTTCGGAAAATGTGGTATTTTCTTCAAGAACATCCTATCAGACCGTGCATAAGTCAAAAACGACGAAAGTTAGAGAGTTGAAAATTTGTAGAAATATTCTTCAAATAAAATGATTGGACACCTCTATCAACGTTTTTCGAAAAAATAGACAGGGAGCTAAAAAATAATTTTTCTTCGGAAAATGTGGTATTTTTTTCAAGAACATCCTATCAGCTTGTGCATAAGTCAAAAACGACGAAAGTTAGAGAGTTGAAAATTTGGTCAAATATTCTTCAAATAAATTGATTGGACACCTCTATCAACGTTTTTCGAAAAAGTAGACAGGAAGCTAAAAAATAATTTTTCTTCGGAAAATGTGGTATTTTTTTCAAGAACATCCTATCAGCTTGTGCATAAGTCAAAAACGACGAAAGTTAGAGAGTTGAAAATTTGGTCAAATAATCTTCAAATAAATTGATTGGACACCTCTATCAACGTTTTTCCAAAAAATAGACAGGAAGCTAAAAAATAATTTTTCTTCGGAAAATGTGGTATTTTCTTCAAGAACATCCTATCAGACCGTGCATAAGTCAAAAACGACGAAAGTTAGAGAGTTGAAAATTTGTACAAATATTCTTCAAATAAAATGATTGGACACCTCTATCAACGTTTTTCGAAAAAATAGACAGGGAGCTAAAAAATAATTTTTCTTCGGAAAATGTGGTATTTTTTTCAAGAACATCCTATCAGCTTGTGCATAAGTCAAAAACGACGAAAGTTAGAGAGTTGAAAATTTGGTCAAATATTCTTCAAATAAATTGATTGGACACCTCTATCAACGTTTTTCGAAAAAATAGACAGGAAGCTAAAAAATAATTTTTCTTCGGAAAATGTGGTATTTTTTTCAAGAACATCCTATCAGCTTGTGCATAAGTCAAAAACGACAAAAGTTAGAGAGTTGAAAATTTGGTCAAATAATCTTCAAATAAATTGATTGGACACCTCTATCAACGTTTTTCGAAAAAATAGACAGGGAGCTAAAAAATAATTTTTCTTCGGAAAATGTGGTATTTTTTTCAAGAACATCCTATCAGACCGTGCATAAGTCAAAAACGACGAAAGTTAGAGAGTTGAAAATTTGGTCAAATATTCTTCAAATAAATTGATTGGACACCTCTATCAACGTTTTTCGAAAAAATAGACAGGAAGCTAAAAAATAATTTTTCTTCGGAAAATGTGGTATTTTTTTCAAGAACATCCTATCAGACCGTGCATAAGTCAAAAACGACGAAAGTTAGAGAGTTGAAAATTTGGTCAAATATTCTTCAAATAAATTGATTGGACACCTCTATCAACGTTTTTCGAAAAAATAGACAGGAAGCTAAAAAATAATTTTTCTTCGGAAAATGTGGTATTTTTTTCAAGAACATCCTATCAGACCGTGCATAAGTCAAAAACGACGAAAGTTAGAGAGTTGAAAATTTGGTCAAATATTCTTCAAATAAATTGATTGGACACCTCTATCAACGTTTTTCGAAAAAATAGACAAGAAGCTAAAAAATAATTTTTCTTCGGAAAATGTGGTATTTTCTTCAAGAACATCCTATCAGACCGTGCATAAGTCAAAAACGACGAAAGTTAGAGAGTTGAAAATTTGTAGAAATATTCTTCAAATAAAATGATTGGATACCTCTATCAACGTTTTTCGAAAAAATAGACAGGGAGCTAAAAAATAATTTTTCTTCGGAAAATGTGGTATTTTTTTCAAGAACATCCTATCAGCTTGTGCATAAGTCAAAAACGACGAAAGTTAGAGAGTTGAAAATTTGGTCAAATATTCTTCAAATAAATTGATTGGACACCTCTATCAACGTTTTTCGAAAAAATAGACAGGAAGCTAAAAAATAATTTTTCTTCGGAAAATGTGGTATTTTTTTCAAGAACATCCTATCAGCTTGTGCATAAGTCAAAAACGACAAAAGTTAGAGAGTTGAAAATTTGGTCAAATAATCTTCAAATAAATTGATTGGACACCTCTATCAACGTTTTTCAAAAAAATAGACAGGAAGCTAAAAAATAATTTTTCTTCGGAAAATGTGGTATTTTTTTCAAGAACATCCTATCAGCTTGTGCATAAGTCAAAAACGACGAAAGTTAGAGAGTTGAAAATTTGGTCAAATATTCTTCAAATAAATTGATTGGACACCTCTATCAACGTTTTTCGAAAAAATAGACAGGAAGCTAAAAAATAATTTTTCTTCGGAAAATGTGGTATTTTTTTCAAGAACATCCTATCAGCTTGTGCATAAGTCAAAAACGACAAAAGTTAGAGAGTTGAAAATTTGGTCAAATAATCTTCAAATAAATTGATTGGACACCTCTATCAACGTTTTTCGAAAAAATAGACAGGAAGCTAAAAAATAATTTTTCTTCGGAAAATGTGTTATTTTTTTCAAGAACATCCTATCAGACCGTGCATAAGTCAAAAACGACGAAAGTTAGAGAGTTGAAAATTTGTACAAATATTCTTCAAATAAATTGATTGGACACCTCTATCAACGTTTTTCGAAAAAATAGACAGGAAGCTAAAAAATAATTTTTCTTCCGAAAATGTGGTATTTTTTTCAAGAACATCCTATCAGACCGTGCATAAGTCAAAAACCACGAAAGTTAGAGAGTTAAAAATTTGTACAAATATTCTTCAAATAAAATGATTGGACACCTCTATCAACGTTTTTCGAAAAAATAGACAGGGAGCTAAAAAATAATTTTTCTTCGGAAAATGTGGTATTTTTTTCAAGAACATCCTATCAGACCGTGCATAAATCAAAAACGACGAAAGTTAGAGAGTTGAAAATTTGGTCAAATATTCTTCAAATAAATTGATTGGACACCTCTATCAACGTTTTTCGAAAAAATAGACAGGAAGCTAAAAAATAATTTTTCTTCGGAAAATGTGGTATTTTTTTCAAGAACATCCTATCAGACCGTGCATAAGTCAAAAACGACGAAAGTTAGAGAGTTGAAAATTTGGTCAAATATTCTTCAAATAAATTGATTGGACACCTCTATCAACGTTTTTCGAAAAAATAGACAGGAAGCTAAAAAATAATTTTTCTTCGGAAAATGTGGTATTTTTTTCAAGAACATCCTATCAGACCGTGCATAAGTCAAAAACGACGAAAGTTAGAGAGTTGAAAATTTGGTCAAATATTCTTCAAATAAATTGATTGGACACCTCTATCAACGTTTTTCGAAAAAATAGACAAGAAGCTAAAAAATAATTTTTCTTCGGAAAATGTGGTATTTTCTTCAAGAACATCCTATCAGACCGTGCATAAGTCAAAAACGACGAAAGTTAGAGAGTTGAAAATTTGTAGAAATATTCTTCAAATAAAATGATTGGACACCTCTATCAACGTTTTTCGAAAAAATAGACAGGGAGCTAAAAAATAATTTTTCTTCGGAAAATGTGGTATTTTTTTCAAGAACATCCTATCAGCTTGTGCATAAGTCAAAAACGACGAAAGTTAGAGAGTTGAAAATTTGGTCAAATATTCTTCAAATAAATTGATTGGACACCTCTATCAACGTTTTTCAAAAAAATAGACAGGAAGCTAAAAAATAATTTTTCTTCGGAAAATGTGGTATTTTTTTCAAGAACATCCTATCAGACCGTGCATAAGTCAAAAACGACGAAAGTTAGAGAGTTGAAAATTTGGTCAAATATTCTTCAAATAAATTGATTGGACACCTCTATCAACGTTTTTCAAAAAAATAGACAAGAAGCTAAAAAATAATTTTTCTTCGGAAAATGTGGTAGTTTCTTCAAGAACATCCTATCAGACCGTGCATAAGTCAAAAACGACGAAAGTTAGAGAGTTGAAAATTTGTACAAATATTCTTCAAATAAAATGATTGGACACCTCTATCAACGTTTTTCGAAAAAATAGACAGGGAGCTAAAAAATAATTTTTCTTCGGAAAATGTGGTATTTTTTTCAAGAACATCCTATCAGCTTGTGCATAAGTCAAAAACGACGAAAGTTAGAGAGTTGAAAATTTGGTCAAATATTCTTCAAATAAATTGATTGGACACCTCTATCAACGTTTTTCGAAAAAGTAGACAGGAAGCTAAAAAATAATTTTTCTTCGGAAAATGTGGTATTTTTTTCAAGAACATCCTATCAGCTTGTGCATAAGTCAAAAACGACGAAAGTTAGAGAGTTGAAAATTTGGTCAAATAATCTTCAAATAAATTGATTAGACACCTCTATCAACGTTTTTCGAAAAAATAGACAGGAAGCTAAAAAATAATTTTTCTTCGGAAAATGTGGTATTTTCTTCAAGAACATCCTATCAGACCGTGCATAAGTCAAAAACGACGAAAGTTAGAGAGTTGAAAATTTGTACAAATATTCTTCAAATAAAATGATTGGACACCTCTATCAACGTTTTTCGAAAAAATAGACAGGGAGCTAAAAAATAATTTTTCTTCGGAAAATGTGGTATTTTTTTCAAGAACATCCTATCAGCTTGTGCATAAGTCAAAAACGACGAAAGTTAGAGAGTTGAAAATTTGGTCAAATATTCTTCAAATAAATTGATTGGACACCTCTATCAACGTTTTTCGAAAAAATAGACAGGAAGCTAAAAAATAATTTTTCTTCGGAAAATGTGGTATTTTTTTCAAGAACATCCTATCAGCTTGTGCATAAGTCAAAAACGACAAAAGTTAGAGAGTTGAAAATTTGGTCAAATAATCTTCAAATAAATTGATTGGACACCTCTATCAACGTTTTTCGAAAAAATAGACAGGAAGCTAAAAAATAATTTTTCTTCGGAAAATGTGTTATTTTTTTCAAGAACATCCTATCAGACCGTGCATAAGTCAAAAACGACGAAAGTTAGAGAGTTGAAAATTTGTACAAATATTCTTCAAATAAATTGATTGGACACCTCTATCAACGTTTTTTGAAAAAATAGACAGGAAACTAAAAAATAATTTTTCTTCCGAAAATGTGGTATTTTTTTCAAGAACATCCTATCAGACCGTGCATAAGTCAAAAACCACGAAAGTTAGAGAGTTAAAAATTTGTACAAATATTCTTCAAATAAAATGATTGGACACCTCTATCAACGTTTTTCGAAAAAATAGACAGGAAGCTAAAAAATAATTTTTCTTCGGAAAATGTGGTATTTTTTTCAAGAACATCCTATCAGACCGTGCATAAGTCAAAAACGACGAAAGTTAGAGAGTTGAAAATTTGTACAAATATTCTTCAAATAAATTGATTGGACACCTCTATCAACGTTTTTCGAAAAAATAGACAGGAAGCTAAAAAATAATTTTTCTTCGGAAAATGTGGTATTTTTTTCAAGAACATCCTATCAGACCGTGCATAAGTCAAAAACGACGAAAGTTAGAGAGTTGAAAATTTGGTCAAATATTCTTCAAATAAATTGATTGGACACCTCTATCAACGTTTTTCGAAAAAATAGACAGGAAGCTAAAAAATAATTTTTCTTCGGAAAATGTGGTATTTTTTTCAAGAACATCCTATCAGACCGTGCATAAGTCAAAAACGACGAAAGTTAGAGAGTTGAAAATTTGGTCAAATATTCTTCAAATAAATTGATTGGACACCTCTATCAACGTTTTTCAAAAAAATAGACAAGAAGCTAAAAAATAATTTTTCTTCGGAAAATGTGGTATTTTCTTCAAGAACATCCTATCAGACCGTGCATAAGTCAAAAACGACGAAAGTTAGAGAGTTGAAAATTTGTACAAATATTCTTCAAATAAAATGATTGGACACCTCTATCAACGTTTTTCGAAAAAATAGACAGGGAGCTAAAAAATAATTTTTCTTCGGAAAATGTGGTATTTTTTTCAAGAACATCCTATCAGCTTGTGCATAAGTCAAAAACGACGAAAGTTAGAGAGTTGAAAATTTGGTCAAATATTCTTCAAATAAATTGATTGGACACCTCTATCAACGTTTTTCGAAAAAGTAGACAGGAAGCTAAAAAATAATTTTTCTTCGGAAAATGTGGTATTTTTTTCAAGAACATCCTATCAGCTTGTGCATAAGTCAAAAACGACGAAAGTTAGAGAGTTGAAAATTTGGTCAAATAATCTTCAAATAAATTGATTGGACACCTCTATCAACGTTTTTCCAAAAAATAGACAGGAAGCTAAAAAATAATTTTTTTTCGGAAAATGTGGTATTTTCTTCAAGAACATCCTATCAGACCGTGCATAAGTCAAAAACGACGAAAGTTAGAGAGTTGAAAATTTGTACAAATATTCTTCAAATAAAATGATTGGACACCTCTATCAACGTTTTTCGAAAAAATAGACAGGGAGCTAAAAAATAATTTTTCTTCGGAAAATGTGGTATTTTTTTCAAGAACATCCTATCAGCTTGTGCATAAGTCAAAAACGACGAAAGTTAGAGAGTTGAAAATTTGGTCAAATATTCTTCAAATAAATTGATTGGACACCTCTATCAACGTTTTTCGAAAAAATAGACAGGAAGCTAAAAAATAATTTTTCTTCGGAAAATGTGGTATTTTTTTCAAGAACATCCTATCAGCTTGTGCATAAGTCAAAAACGACAAAAGTTAGAGAGTTGAAAATTTGGTCAAATAATCTTCAAATAAATTGATTGGACACCTCTATCAACGTTTTTCGAAAAAATAGACAGGAAGCTAAAAAATAATTTTTCTTCGGAAAATGTGTTATTTTTTTCAAGAACATCCTATCAGACCGTGCATAAGTCAAAAACGACGAAAGTTAGAGAGTTGAAAATTTGTACAAATATTCTTCAAATAAATTGATTGGACACCTCTATCAACGTTTTTCGAAAAAATAGACAGGAAGCTAAAAAATAATTTTTCTTCCGAAAATGTGGTATTTTTTTCAAGAACATCCTATCAGACCGTGCATAAGTCAAAAACGACGAAAGTTAGAGAGTTGAAAATTTGTACAAATATTCTTCAAATAAAATGATTGGACACCTCTATCAACGTTTTTCGAAAAAATAGACAGGGAGCTAAAAAATAATTTTTCTTCGGAAAATGTGGTATTTTTTTCAAGAACATCCTATCAGACCGTGCATAAGTCAAAAACGACGAAAGTTAGAGAGTTGAAAATTTGGTCAAATATTCTTCAAATAAATTGATTGGACACCTCTATCAACGTTTTTCGAAAAAATAGACAGGAAGCTAAAAAATAATTTTTCTTCGGAAAATGTGGTATTTTTTTCAAGAACATCCTATCAGACCGTGCATAAGTCAAAAACGACGAAAGTTAGAGAGTTGAAAATTTGGTCAAATATTCTTCAAATAAATTGATTGGACACCTCTATCAACGTTTTTCGAAAAAATAGACAGGAAGCTAAAAAATAATTTTTCTTCGGAAAATGTGGTATTTTTTTCAAGAACATCCTATCAGACCGTGCATAAGTCAAAAACGACGAAAGTTAGAGAGTTGAAAATTTGGTCAAATATTCTTCAAATAAATTGATTGGACACCTCTATCAACGTTTTTCGAAAAAATAGACAAGAAGCTAAAAAATAATTTTTCTTCGGAAAATGTGGTATTTTCTTCAAGAACATCCTATCAGACCGTGCATAAGTCAAAAACGACGAAAGTTAGAGAGTTGAAAATTTGTAGAAATATTCTTCAAATAAAATGATTGGACACCTCTATCAACGTTTTTCGAAAAAATAGACAGGGAGCTAAAAAATAATTTTTCTTCGGAAAATGTGGTATTTTTTTCAAGAACATCCTATCAGCTTGTGCATAAGTCAAAAACGACGAAAGTTAGAGAGTTGAAAATTTGGTCAAATATTCTTCAAATAAATTGATTGGACACCTCTATCAACGTTTTTCAAAAAAATAGACAGGAAGCTAAAAAATAATTTTTCTTCGGAAAATGTGGTATTTTTTTCAAGAACATCCTATCAGCTTGTGCATAAGTCAAAAACGACGAAAGTTAGAGAGTTGAAAATTTGGTCAAATAATCTTCAAATAAATTGATTGGACACATCTATCAACGTTTTTCGAAAAAATAGACAGGAAGCTAAAAAATAATTTTTCTTCGGAAAATGTGGTATTTTTTTCAAGAACATCCTATCAGACCGTGCATAAGTCAAAAACGACGAAAGTTAGAGAGTTGAAAATTTGGTCAAATATTCTTCAAATAAATTGATTGGACACCTCTATCAACGTTTTTCAAAAAAATAGACAAGAAGCTAAAAAATAATTTTTCTTCGGAAAATGTGGTATTTTCTTCAAGAACATCCTATCAGACCGTGCATAAGTCAAAAACGACGAAAGTTAGAGAGTTGAAAATTTGTACAAATATTCTTCAAATAAAATGATTGGACACCTCTATCAACGTTTTTCGAAAAAATAGACAGGGAGCTAAAAAATAATTTTTCTTCGGAAAATGTGGTATTTTTTTCAAGAACATCCTATCAGCTTGTGCATAAGTCAAAAACGACGAAAGTTAGAGAGTTGAAAATTTGGTCAAATATTCTTCAAATAAATTGATTGGACACCTCTATCAACGTTTTTCGAAAAAGTAGACAGGAAGCTAAAAAATAATTTTTCTTCGGAAAATGTGGTATTTTTTTCAAGAACATCCTATCAGCTTGTGCATAAGTCAAAAACGACAAAAGTTAGAGAGTTGAAAATTTGGTCAAATAATCTTCAAATAAATTGATTGGACACCTCTATCAACGTTTTTCGAAAAAATAGACAGGAAGCTAAAAAATAATTTTTCTTCCGAAAATGTGGTATTTTTTTCAAGAACATCCTATCAGACCGTGCATAAGTCAAAAACCACGAAAGTTAGAGAGTTAAAAATTTGTACAAATATTCTTCAAATAAAATGATTGGACACCTCTATCAACGTTTTTCGAAAAAATAGACAGGGAGCTAAAAAATAATTTTTCTTCGGAAAATGTGGTATTTTTTTCAAGAACATCCTATCAGACCGTGCATAAGTCAAAAACGACGAAAGTTAGAGAGTTGAAAATTTGGTCAAATATTCTTCAAATAAATTGATTGGACACCTCTATCAACGTTTTTCGAAAAAATAGACAGGAAGCTAAAAAATAATTTTTCTTCGGAAAATGTGGTATTTTTTTCAAGAACATCCTATCAGACCGTGCATAAGTCAAAAACGACGAAAGTTAGAGAGTTGAAAATTTGGTCAAATATTCTTCAAATAAATTGATTGGACACCTCTATCAACGTTTTTCGAAAAAATAGACAGGAAGCTAAAAAATAATTTTTCTTCGGAAAATGTGGTATTTTTTTCAAGAACATCCTATCAGACCGTGCATAAGTCAAAAACGACGAAAGTTAGAGAGTTGAAAATTTGGTCAAATATTCTTCAAATAAATTGATTGGACACCTCTATCAACGTTTTTCGAAAAAATAGACAAGAAGCTAAAAAATAATTTTTCTTCGGAAAATGTGGTATTTTCTTCAAGAACATCCTATCAGACCGTGCATAAGTCAAAAACGACGAAAGTTAGAGAGTTGAAAATTTGTAGAAATATTCTTCAAATAAAATGATTGGACACCTCTATCAACGTTTTTCGAAAAAATAGACAGGGAGCTAAAAAATAATTTTTCTTCGGAAAATGTGGTATTTTTTTCAAGAACATCCTATCAGCTTGTGCATAAGTCAAAAACGACGAAAGTTAGAGAGTTGAAAATTTGGTCAAATATTCTTCAAATAAATTGATTGGACACCTCTATCAACGTTTTTCGAAAAAGTAGACAGGAAGCTAAAAAATAATTTTTCTTCGGAAAATGTGGTATTTTTTTCAAGAACATCCTATCAGCTTGTGCATAAGTCAAAAACGACGAAAGTTAGAGAGTTGAAAATTTGGTCAAATAATCTTCAAATAAATTGATTGGACACCTCTATCAACGTTTTTCCAAAAAATAGACAGGAAGCTAAAAAATAATTTTTCTTCGGAAAATGTGGTATTTTCTTCAAGAACATCCTATCAGACCGTGCATAAGTCAAAAACGACGAAAGTTAGAGAGTTGAAAATTTGTACAAATATTCTTCAAATAAAATGATTGGACACCTCTATCAACGTTTTTCGAAAAAATAGACAGGGAGCTAAAAAATAATTTTTCTTCGGAAAATGTGGTATTTTTTTCAAGAACATCCTATCAGCTTGTGCATAAGTCAAAAACGACGAAAGTTAGAGAGTTGAAAATTTGGTCAAATATTCTTCAAATAAATTGATTGGACACCTCTATCAACGTTTTTCGAAAAAATAGACAGGAAGCTAAAAAATAATTTTTCTTCGGAAAATGTGGTATTTTTTTCAAGAACATCCTATCAGCTTGTGCATAAGTCAAAAACGACAAAAGTTAGAGAGTTGAAAATTTGGTCAAATAATCTTCAAATAAATTGATTGGACACCTCTATCAACGTTTTTCGAAAAAATAGACAGGAAGCTAAAAAATAATTTTTCTTCGGAAAATGTGTTATTTTTTTCAAGAACATCCTATCAGACCGTGCATAAGTCAAAAACGACGAAAGTTAGAGAGTTGAAAATTTGTACAAATATTCTTCAAATAAATTGATTGGACACCTCTATCAACGTTTTTCGAAAAAATAGACAGGAAGCTAAAAAATAATTTTTCTTCCGAAAATGTGGTATTTTTTTCAAGAACATCCTATCAGACCGTGCATAAGTCAAAAACCACGAAAGTTAGAGAGTTAAAAATTTGTACAAATATTCTTCAAATAAAATGATTGGACACCTCTATCAACGTTTTTCGAAAAAATAGACAGGGAGCTAAAAAATAATTTTTCTTCGGAAAATGTGGTATTTTTTTCAAGAACATCCTATCAGACCGTGCATAAGTCAAAAACGACGAAAGTTAGAGAGTTGAAAATTTGGTCAAATATTCTTCAAATAAATTGATTGGACACCTCTATCAACGTTTTTCGAAAAAATAGACAGGAAGCTAAAAAATAATTTTTCTTCGGAAAATGTGGTATTTTTTTCAAGAACATCCTATCAGACCGTGCATAAGTCAAAAACGACGAAAGTTAGAGAGTTGAAAATTTGGTCAAATATTCTTCAAATAAATTGATTGGACACCTCTATCAACGTTTTTCGAAAAAATAGACAGGAAGCTAAAAAATAATTTTTCTTCGGAAAATGTGGTATTTTTTTCAAGAACATCCTATCAGACCGTGCATAAGTCAAAAACGACGAAAGTTAGAGAGTTGAAAATTTGGTCAAATATTCTTCAAATAAATTGATTGGACACCTCTATCAACGTTTTTCGAAAAAATAGACAAGAAGCTAAAAAATAATTTTTCTTCGGAAAATGTGGTATTTTCTTCAAGAACATCCTATCAGACCGTGCATAAGTCAAAAACGACGAAAGTTAGAGAGTTGAAAATTTGTAGAAATATTCTTCAAATAAAATGATTGGACACCTCTATCAACGTTTTTCGAAAAAATAGACAGGGAGCTAAAAAATAATTTTTCTTCGGAAAATGTGGTATTTTCTTCAAGAACATCCTATCAGACCGTGCATAAGTCAAAAACGACGAAAGTTAGAGAGTTGAAAATTTGTACAAATATTCTTCAAATAAAATGATTGGACACCTCTATCAACGTTTTTCGAAAAAATAGACAGGGAGCTAAAAAATAATTTTTCTTCGGAAAATGTGGTATTTTTTTCAAGAACATCCTATCAGCTTGTGCATAAGTCAAAAACGACGAAAGTTAGAGAGTTGAAAATTTGGTCAAATATTCTTCAAATAAATTGATTGGACACCTCTATCAACGTTTTTCGAAAAAATAGACAGGAAGCTAAAAAATAATTTTTCTTCGGAAAATGTGGTATTTTTTTCAAGAACATCCTATCAGCTTGTGCATAAGTCAAAAACGACAAAAGTTAGAGAGTTGAAAATTTGGTCAAATAATCTTCAAATAAATTGATTGGACACCTCTATCAACGTTTTTCGAAAAAATAGACAGGAAGCTAAAAAATAATTTTTCTTCGGAAAATGTGTTATTTTTTTCAAGAACATCCTATCAGACCGTGCATAAGTCAAAAACGACGAAAGTTAGAGAGTTGAAAATTTGTACAAATATTCTTCAAATAAATTGATTGGACACCTCTATCAACGTTTTTCGAAAAAATAGACAGGAAGCTAAAAAATAATTTTTCTTCCGAAAATGTGGTATTTTTTTCAAGAACATCCTATCAGACCGTGCATAAGTCAAAAACCACGAAAGTTAGAGAGTTAAAAATTTGTACAAATATTCTTCAAATAAAATGATTGGACACCTCTATCAACGTTTTTCGAAAAAATAGACAGGGAGCTAAAAAATAATTTTTCTTCGGAAAATGTGGTATTTTTTTCAAGAACATCCTATCAGACCGTGCATAAGTCAAAAACGACGAAAGTTAGAGAGTTGAAAATTTGGTCAAATATTCTTCAAATAAATTGATTGGACACCTCTATCAACGTTTTTCGAAAAAATAGACAGGAAGCTAAAAAATAATTTTTCTTCGGAAAATGTGGTATTTTTTTCAAGAACATCCTATCAGACCGTGCATAAGTCAAAAACGACGAAAGTTAGAGAGTTGAAAATTTGGTCAAATATTCTTCAAATAAATTGATTGGACACCTCTATCAACGTTTTTCGAAAAAATAGACAGGAAGCTAAAAAATAATTTTTCTTCGGAAAATGTGGTATTTTTTTCAAGAACATCCTATCAGACCGTGCATAAGTCAAAAACGACGAAAGTTAGAGAGTTGAAAATTTGGTCAAATATTCTTCAAATAAATTGATTGGACACCTCTATCAACGTTTTTCGAAAAAATAGACAAGAAGCTAAAAAATAATTTTTCTTCGGAAAATGTGGTATTTTCTTCAAGAACATCCTATCAGACCGTGCATAAGTCAAAAACGACGAAAGTTAGAGAGTTGAAAATTTGTAGAAATATTCTTCAAATAAAATGATTGGACACCTCTATCAACGTTTTTCGAAAAAATAGACAGGGAGCTAAAAAATAATTTTTCTTCGGAAAATGTGGTATTTTTTTCAAGAACATCCTATCAGCTTGTGCATAAGTCAAAAACGACGAAAGTTAGAGAGTTGAAAATTTGGTCAAATATTCTTCAAATAAATTGATTGGACACCTCTATCAACGTTTTTCAAAAAAATAGACAGGAAGCTAAAAAATAATTTTTCTTCGGAAAATGTGGTATTTTTTTCAAGAACATCCTATCAGCTTGTGCATAAGTCAAAAACGACGAAAGTTAGAGAGTTGAAAATTTGGTCAAATAATCTTCAAATAAATTGATTGGACACATCTATCAACGTTTTTCGAAAAAATAGACAGGAAGCTAAAAAATAATTTTTCTTCGGAAAATGTGGTATTTTTTTCAAGAACATCCTATCAGACCGTGCATAAGTCAAAAACGACGAAAGTTAGAGAGTTGAAAATTTGGTCAAATATTCTTCAAATAAATTGATTGGACACCTCTATCAACGTTTTTCAAAAAAATAGACAAGAAGCTAAAAAATAATTTTTCTTCGGAAAATGTGGTATTTTCTTCAAGAACATCCTATCAGACCGTGCATAAGTCAAAAACGACGAAAGTTAGAGAGTTGAAAATTTGTACAAATATTCTTCAAATAAAATGATTGGACACCTCTATCAACGTTTTTCGAAAAAATAGACAGGGAGCTAAAAAATAACTTTTCTTCGGAAAATGTGGTATTTTTTTCAAGAACATCCTATCAGCTTGTGCATAAGTCAAAAACGACGAAAGTTAGAGAGTTGAAAATTTGGTCAAATATTCTTCAAATAAATTGATTGGACACCTCTATCAACGTTTTTCGAAAAAGTAGACAGGAAGCTAAAAAATAATTTTTCTTCGGAAAATGTGGTATTTTTTTCAAGAACATCCTATCAGCTTGTGCATAAGTCAAAAACGACAAAAGTTAGAGAGTTGAAAATTTGGTCAAATAATCTTCAAATAAATTGATTGGACACCTCTATCAACGTTTTTCGAAAAAATAGACAGGAAGCTAAAAAATAATTTTTCTTCCGAAAATGTGGTATTTTTTTCAAGAACATCCTATCAGACCGTGCATAAGTCAAAAACCACGAAAGTTAGAGAGTTAAAAATTTGTACAAATATTCTTCAAATAAAATGATTGGACACCTCTATCAACGTTTTTCGAAAAAATAGACAGGGAGCTAAAAAATAATTTTTCTTCGGAAAATGTGGTATTTTTTTCAAGAACATCCTATCAGACCATGCATAAGTCAAAAACGACGAAAGTTAGAGAGTTGAAAATTTGGTCAAATATTCTTCAAATAAATTGATTGGACACCTCTATCAACGTTTTTCGAAAAAATAGACAGGAAGCTAAAAAATAATTTTTCTTCGGAAAATGTGGTATTTTTTTCAAGAACATCCTATCAGACCGTGCATAAGTCAAAAACGACGAAAGTTAGAGAGTTGAAAATTTGGTCAAATATTCTTCAAATAAATTGATTGGACACCTCTATCAACGTTTTTCGAAAAAATAGACAGGAAGCTAAAAAATAATTTTTCTTCGGAAAATGTGGTATTTTTTTCAAGAACATCCTATCAGACCGTGCATAAGTCAAAAACGACGAAAGTTAGAGAGTTGAAAATTTGGTCAAATATTCTTCAAATAAATTGATTGGACACCTCTATCAACGTTTTTCGAAAAAATAGACAAGAAGCTAAAAAATAATTTTTCTTCGGAAAATGTGGTATTTTCTTCAAGAACATCCTATCAGACCGTGCATAAGTCAAAAACGACGAAAGTTAGAGAGTTGAAAATTTGTAGAAATATTCTTCAAATAAAATGATTGGACACCTCTATCAACGTTTTTCGAAAAAATAGACAGGGAGCTAAAAAATAATTTTTCTTCGGAAAATGTGGTATTTTTTTCAAGAACATCCTATCAGCTTGTGCATAAGTCAAAAACGACGAAAGTTAGAGAGTTGAAAATTTGGTCAAATATTCTTCAAATAAATTGATTGGACACCTCTATCAACGTTTTTCGAAAAAATAGACAGGAAGCTAAAAAATAATTTTTCTTCGGAAAATGTGGTATTTTTTTCAAGAACATCCTATCAGCTTGTGCATAAGTCAAAAACGACGAAAGTTAGAGAGTTGAAAATTTGGTCAAATAATCTTCAAATAAATTGATTGGACACTTCTATCAACGTTTTTCGAAAAAATAGACAGGAAGCTAAAAAATAATTTTTCTTCGGAAAATGTGGTATTTTTTTCAAGAACATCCTATCAGCTTGTGCATAAGTCAAAAACGACGAAAGTTAGAGAGTTGAAAATTTGGTCAAATAATCTTCAAATAAATTGATTGGACACATCTATCAACGTTTTTCGAAAAAATAGACAGGAAGCTAAAAAATAATTTTTCTTCGGAAAATGTGGTATTTTTTTCAAGAACATCCTATCAGCTTGTGCATAAGTCAAAAACGACGAAAGTTAGAGAGTTGAAAATTTGGTCAAATATTCTTCAAATAAATTGATTGGACACCTCTATCAACGTTTTTCGAGAAAATAGACAGGAAGCTAAAAAATAATTTTTCTTCCGAAAATGTGGTATTTTTTTCAAGAACATCCTATCAGACCGTGCATAAGTCAAAAACGACGAAAGTTAGAGAGTTGAAAATTTGTACAAATATTCTTCAAATAAAATGATTGGACACCTCTATCAACGTTTCTCGAGAAAATAGACAGGAAGCTAAAAAATAATTTTTCTTCCGAAAATGTGGTATTTTTTTCAAGAACATCCTATCAGACCGTGCATAAGTCAAAAACGACGAAAGTTAGAGAGTTGAAAATTTGGTCAAATATTCTTTAAATAAATTGATTGGACACCTCTATCAACGTTTTTCGAAAAAATAGACGGGAAGCTAAAAAATAATTTTTCTTCGGAAAATGTGGTATTTTTTTCAAGAATATCCTATCAGACCGTGCATAAGTCAAAAACGACGAAAGTTAGAGAGTTGAAAATTTGGTCAAATATTCTTCAAATAAATTGATTGGACA
Source organism: Anthonomus grandis grandis (assembly GCF_022605725.1). Lineage (NCBI taxonomy): Eukaryota > Metazoa > Arthropoda > Insecta > Coleoptera > Curculionidae > Anthonomus > Anthonomus grandis. The sequence continues at coordinate 76,012 of NW_026088477.1, forward strand.
CCTCTATCAACGTTTTTCGAAAAAATAGACAAGAAGCTAAAAAATAATTTTTCTTCGGAAAATGTGGTATTTTCTTCAAGAACATTCAAATTCAAATTCAAATTCAAAAGACTTTTATTACCACTTAAACATTGTACATAGAAAATTACATTTTTTTATTACAAGAATTTACACAATGCTAAGAGTAATGCGGACTGAACTGCGATTATAAAAACAACCGATAACACATACACGAGCTAGCGCGCATGTGCTGCTCAGACCGTTAAAACATACTAACCTAATTACAACTAAAAGAAGAATAAAGACTTTCCCAATTATAATTATTAAGAAAATAAGTCATTAAACCCTAAAAACATATAAAAACAAAAAAAAATATAGTGTAATAATTTACTATATCAATGACATTAATATAGGTACCATCTGTGCAATAGACAGAGAGGAGGAAGGGCGGCAAAAAACACGAGCCGAGGCTGGAAAACCAGGGCAACACGACGCAAAAATGAATAGATATTCCAAAATGAACCATTTAAAATTTTATTTTTATGCCTGCAAGATCAACAAGACCAGTGTTGATTTAAAAAGTAAGAATTCAAAAATAATATGGTTGCAATTAAATAAAAATAATTAAATTATATTTTTAATAAAAATTTGATGGCGTGAATTTGTTAAAATGCCTATGTTAGTTGAGAATCAAGAAGAATTTCTTTAACATATGCAATAAATTTGTTTGGTGAACTATTTTTAATGTAATCCGGTAACTTGTTCCACATATGAATGCCTACATACTGGAGTGATTTTTTAAAACCTGATGTTCGATGAAATGGAATTCTAATTAAGTTTGGATTTCTTACATTGTGTATATAATCATGGTGAAAAAATAAGTCTCTTAAATATGGCGGCTGACCTGATTTAATTATTTTGTAAATTAAATTATACATATGACACTTCCTTCTATTTCTCATATTTAATATAAAATGTGAATTTAGATAAGGAGTAATGTGGTCTCTATACGATATATTAAAGGAAAAACGCATACAACTATTTTGCAGTTTTTGCACCGTCCTTGACAGAGATACGGTTAGTGAGTCGCCATACACAATGTCCGCATAATCCACCAAAGACAGTACAAGCGAATTGCAAAGCAAATATTTGGTGTTTGATGGTAACTGATGTTTGTATTGATATAAGTTTTTTAAACGACCGTAAGCAATTTTAATTTTGTTCTTAATGTGGGAGGCAAAGCTGAGATTTGAATCGAATATAACCCCTAGATTACGTTTTTCCGCAACGGTTGGTATAGCTGTTCCATTAATATTAATTTTAAAATTTTCCATGCAATCTAGAAGATGACTTTTATTTTGTGAAAAAAACATTGCACATGACTTTGAAGCATTTAATTTGAGGTTATGGTTTTCAGCAAACAAAGCAATCTGATTTAAGTCGGCGTTAATTTTATTCTGTGCCACCTGAGCGTCTGATATTTTAAAAGAATTATAAATTTGGGAGTCGTCAGCAAATTGGTGCAGCTTAGAATTTTCGATGCACTGATTCATATCAGCAACATATAAAGAGAAAAGTAAGGGGCCTAATATGGAACCCTGAGGCACCCCTTTTTTAAATGACAAAAACCTTGAAAATTTAAATTCACCATCATTCACCGTTCGGACACAATGTAACCGATCTTTAAGATAAGAGCTAAAAAAATTTATGGCATTTGCCGAAAAACCATAATAGTGCAGTTTTGCCAAAAGCATTTGGTGATCTATGGTATCGAATGCTTTACTTAGATCTAAAAGAGTTAGGCAAGTTATTTCCTTTGAATCCTCTTTAAACCTGATATCATTAACAATACTGATAAGACTTGTTATAGTACTATAAGATTTACGAAATCCTGACTGGCAATCAGGAATAATTTTTAAATTATAAACATAGTCAGCTATTTCGTTATATACGTGACGTTCTAAGATTTTTGAAATGACAGGCAGAATACTTATTGGCCTAATGTCTTTATAATCTGTTGGACAAGGTATTTTTGGTAAGGGAATGAGTATCGCTTTTTTCCAATCATCGGGGAATTGGTTTTCTAAGATGCAGGAATTTAAAATATTGACTAATGGCTTAAGACAAAAAGGAAGACATAGTTTAAGATCTCTAATGGAAATTCCATCACCATCTATTGCATTTGACCCTATTTTATTTATAATATCGACAGTTTTATTTTCAGTTATAAGACTTATATTAAATTCCGTCTCAAAGTGACTAAATGTATTTGAATTATAAAAGTTAAGTTTTTCTAATGATGTTGAATTAGTAGGGCCCACGGTGTTCGAAAAAAAATTATTTAAGTCCTCGGGTAAATTGAGATTTTCAGGAATAGAGTCAATCTTTTTTTTAGTAAAATTAAGTTTTTTTGCTTTGTTCCAAAATTCTTTACCCTTTTCTGTAGACATTTGCTTGAAAAAAGTAATTTTTTCGCGATTAATTGCGTGTTTAGTATAATTCTTTAATTGCCTGTAATATGACAAATTCACGAGAGTTTTTTGTCGAGTATATTTTTTCCGAGCTTTGTCTCTTAATTTAATTAGATGTTTAATATTACTCGTTATCCACGGCGTAAATGGTCTATCCTTATATAGTCTTGTTTTAAACGGAGCGTATTTATTTATTAAATAGGAAATATTATTGCTAAGTAATGACACTTTTTGATTAATGTCAGAAATATAATAAATATTATGCCACTGTAGCTGCTGGGCCTCCTCCCCAAATGAAGTCATGTTAATACTATTGTAGTCCCTGGACCTAACAACTTTTTTACATAATTTAGATTTTGGTAAGTTTAAAATTGCTTGAACTAGATTATGATCAGATATGGACTCCGATATACAGGTAGATTCAGAGCTAAGACACTCGATGTTACTGCTAGCTACAATGACGTCAATAAGGGTATTAGACCGATTGTTGATTCTAGTAGGGTTATTAATCAGTTGCCGAAGATCGAATACTTCCAAAAGATACTTAAAGTTTTGAGTTGCTGCAGTTGGTCTAAGTAAATCTATATTTAAGTCCCCCATAAAAATTATACTATCATAGCATGGAACAGATATAGTAAAAATTTCTTCAACAAGTTCAAGAAATGTAGGCATGCTAGAAGAGGGTGGCCTATATATATTTACTAATAAAATATTTCTTTTATTTGCAATAAACCTTATACTTAAATACTCAAACTCATCAGTTATATGGGGAAATGTTACTAAAGAGAACTTAATGACTTTCTTTGCATAAATACCAACCCCGCCACCCCGCCCATTCCGATCTTTCCTTATAAAATTATAATTAGGTATGTTAAAAATCAAGCTATCATCATCTGGTGTAAGCCAAGTCTCTGTAACTCCCAAAATATCAAAGTCATATTCACTGGCATAATTTAGAAATTCATCGAAACCGGTTTTTATGGAGCGAAGATTTAAATGAGCAACACAGACAGAACATCCTATCAGACCGTGCATAAGTCAAAAACGACGAAAGTTAGAGAGTTGAAAATTTGTACAAATATTCTTCAAATAAAATGATTAGACACCTCTATCAACGTTTTTCGAAAAAATAGACAGGGAGCTAAAAAATAATTTTTCTTCGGAAAATGTGGTATTTTTTTCAAGAACATCCTATCAGCTTGTGCATAAGTCAAAAACGACGAAAGTTAGAGAGTTGAAAATTTGGTCAAATATTCTTCAAATAAATTGATTGGACACCTCTATCAACGTTTTTCGAAAAAATAGACAGGAAGCTAAAAAATAATTTTTCTTCGGAAAATGTGGTATTTTTTTCAAGAACATCCTATCAGCTTGTGCATAAGTCAAAAACGACGAAAGTTAGAGAGTTGAAAATTTGGTCAAATAATCTTCAAATAAATTGATTGGACACCTCTATCAACGTTTTTCGAAAAAATAGACAGGAAGCTAAAAAATAATTTTTCTTCGGAAAATGTGGTATTTTTTTCAAGAACATCCTATCAGACCGTGCATAAGTCAAAAACGACGAAAGTTAGAGAGTTGAAAATTTGGTCAAATATTCTTCAAATAAATTGATTGGACACCTCTATCAACGTTTTTCGAAAAAATAGACAAGAAGCTAAAAAATAATTTTTCTTCGGAAAATGTGGTATTTTCTTCAAGAACATCCTATCAGACCGTGCATAAGTCAAAAACGACGAAAGTTAGAGAGTTGAAAATTTGTACAAATATTCTTCAAATAAAATGATTGGACACCTCTATCAACGTTTTTCGAAAAAATAGACAGGGAGCTAAAAAATAATTTTTCTTCGGAAAATGTGGTATTTTTTTCAAGAACATCCTATCAGCTTGTGCATAAGTCAAAAACGACGAAAGTTAGAGAGTTGAAAATTTGGTCAAATATTCTTCAAATAAATTGATTGGACACCTCTATCAACGTTTTTCGAGAAAATAGACAGGAAGCTAAAAAATAATTTTTCTTCGGAAAATGTGGTATTTTTTTCAAGAACATCCTATCAGACCGTGCATAAGTCAAAAACGACGAAAGTTAGAGAGTTGAAAATTTGGTCAAATATTCTTCAAATAAATTGATTGGACACCTCTATCAACGTTTTTCAAAAAAATAGACAAGAAGCTAAAAAATAATTTTTCTTCGGAAAATGTGGTATTTTCTTCAAGAACATCCTATCAGACCGTGCATAAGTCAAAAACAACGAAAGTTAGAGAGTTGAAAATTTGTACAAATATTCTTCAAATAAAATGATTGGACACCTCTATCAACGTTTTTCGAAAAAATAGACAGGGAGCTAAAAAATAATTTTTCTTCGGAAAATGTGGTATTTTTTTCAAGAACATCCTATCAGCTTGTGCATAAGTCAAAAACGACGAAAGTTAGAGAGTTGAAAATTTGGTCAAATATTCTTCAAATAAATTGATTGGACACCTCTATCAACGTTTTTCGAAAAAGTAGACAGGAAGCTAAAAAATAATTTTTCTTCGGAAAATGTGGTATTTTTTTCAAGAACATCCTATCAGCTTGTGCATAAGTCAAAAACGACGAAAGTTAGAGAGTTGAAAATTTGGTCAAATAATCTTCAAATAAATTGATTGGACACCTCTATCAACGTTTTTCGAAAAAATAGACAGGAAGCTAAAAAATAATTTTTCTTCGGAAAATGTGGTATTTTCTTCAAGAACATCCTATCAGACCGTGCATAAGTCAAAAACGACGAAAGTTAGAGAGTTGAAAATTTGTACAAATATTCTTCAAATAAAATGATTAGACACCTCTATCAACGTTTTTCGAAAAAATAGACAGGGAGCTAAAAAATAATTTTTCTTCGGAAAATGTGGTATTTTTTTCAAGAACATCCTATCAGCTTGTGCATAAGTCAAAAACGACGAAAGTTAGAGAGTTGAAAATTTGGTCAAATATTCTTCAAATAAATTGATTGGACACCTCTATCAACGTTTTTCGAAAAAATAGACAGGAAGCTAAAAAATAATTTTTCTTCGGGAAAATGTGGTATTTTTTTCAAGAACATCCTATCAGCTTGTGCATAAGTCAAAAACGACAAAAGTTAGAGAGTTGAAAATTTGGTCAAATAATCTTCAAATAAATTGATTGGACACCTCTATCAACGTTTTTCGAAAAAATAGACAGGAAGCTAAAAAATAATTTTTCTTCGGAAAATGTGGTATTTTTTTCAAGAACATCCCATCAGACCGTGCATAAGTCAAAAACGACGAAAGTTAGAGAGTTGAAAATTTGTACAAATATTCTTCAAATAAATTGATTGGACACCTCTATCAACGTTTTTCGAAAAAATAGACAGGAAGCTAAAAAATAATTTTTCTTCGGAAAATGTGGTATTTTTTTCAAGAACATCCTATCAGACCGTGCATAAGTCAAAAACGACGAAAGTTAGAGAGTTGAAAATATGGTCAAATATTCTTCAAATAAATTGATTGGACACCTCTATCAACGTTTTTCGAAAAAATAGACAGGAAGCTAAAAAATAATTTTTCTTCGGAAAATGTGGTATTTTTTTCAAGAACATCCTATCAGACCGTGCATAAGTCAAAAACGACGAAAGTTAGAGAGTTGAAAATTTGGTCAAATATTCTTCAAATAAATTGATTGGACACCTCTATCAACGTTTTTCAAAAAAATAGACAAGAAGCTAAAAAATAATTTTTCTTCGGAAAATGTGGTATTTTCTTCAAGAACATCCTATCAGACCGTGCATAAGTCAAAAACGACGAAAGTTAGAGAGTTGAAAATTTGTACAAATATTCTTCAAATAAAATGATTGGACACCTCTATCAACGTTTTTCGAAAAAATAGACAGGGAGCTAAAAAATAATTTTTCTTCGGAAAATGTGGTATTTTTTTCAAGAACATCCTATCAGCTTGTGCATAAGTCAAAAACGACGAAAGTTAGAGAGTTGAAAATTTGGTCAAATATTCTTCAAATAAATTGATTGGACACCTCTATCAACGTTTTTCGAAAAAATAGACAGGAAGCTAAAAAATAATTTTTCTTCGGAAAATGTGGTATTTTTTTCAAGAACATCCTATCAGCTTGTGCATAAGTCAAAAACGACAAAAGTTAGAGAGTTGAAAATTTGGTCAAATAATCTTCAAATAAATTGATTGGACACCTCTATCAACGTTTTTCGAAAAAATAGACAGGAAGCTAAAAAATAATTTTTCTTCGGAAAATGTGTTATTTTTTTCAAGAACATCCTATCAGACCGTGCATAAGTCAAAAACGACGAAAGTTAGAGAGTTGAAAATTTGTACAAATATTCTTCAAATAAATTGATTGGACACCTCTATCAACGTTTTTCGAAAAAATAGACAGGAAGCTAAAAAATAATTTTTCTTCCGAAAATGTGGTATTTTTTTCAAGAACATCCTATCAGACCGTGCATAAGTCAAAAACCACGAAAGTTAGAGAGTTAAAAATTTGTACAAATATTCTTCAAATAAAATGATTGGACACCTCTATCAACGTTTTTCGAAAAAATAGACAGGGAGCTAAAAAATAATTTTTCTTCGGAAAATGTGGTATTTTTTTCAAGAACATCCTATCAGACCGTGCATAAGTCAAAAACGACGAAAGTTAGAGAGTTGAAAATTTGGTCAAATATTCTTCAAATAAATTGATTGGACACCTCTATCAACGTTTTTCGAAAAAATAGACAGGAAGCTAAAAAATAATTTTTCTTCGGAAAATGTGGTATTTTTTTCAAGAACATCCTATCAGACCGTGCATAAGTCAAAAACGACGAAAGTTAGAGAGTTGAAAATTTGGTCAAATATTCTTCAAATAAATTGATTGGACACCTCTATCAACGTTTTTCGAAAAAATAGACAGGAAGCTAAAAAATAATTTTTCTTCGGAAAATGTGGTATTTTTTTCAAGAACATCCTATCAGACCGTGCATAAGTCAAAAACGACGAAAGTTAGAGAGTTGAAAATTTGGTCAAATATTCTTCAAATAAATTGATTGGACACCTCTATCAACGTTTTTCGAAAAAATAGACAAGAAGCTAAAAAATAATTTTTCTTCGGAAAATGTGGTATTTTCTTCAAGAACATCCTATCAGACCGTGCATAAGTCAAAAACGACGAAAGTTAGAGAGTTGAAAATTTGTAGAAATATTCTTCAAATAAAATGATTGGACACCTCTATCAACGTTTTTCGAAAAAATAGACAGGGAGCTAAAAAATAATTTTTCTTCGGAAAATGTGGTATTTTTTTCAAGAACATCCTATCAGCTTGTGCATAAGTCAAAAACGACGAAAGTTAGAGAGTTGAAAATTTGGTCAAATATTCTTCAAATAAATTGATTGGACACCTCTATCAACGTTTTTCAAAAAAATAGACAGGAAGCTAAAAAATAATTTTTCTTCGGAAAATGTGGTATTTTTTTCAAGAACATCCTATCAGCTTGTGCATAAGTCAAAAACGACGAAAGTTAGAGAGTTGAAAATTTGGTCAAATAATCTTCAAATAAATTGATTGGACACTTCTATCAACGTTTTTCGAAAAAATAGACAGGAAGCTAAAAAATAATTTTTCTTCGGAAAATGTGGTATTTTTTTCAAGAACATCCTATCAGACCGTGCATAAGTCAAAAACGACGAAAGTTAGAGAGTTGAAAATTTGGTCAAATATTCTTCAAATAAATTGATTGGACACCTCTATCAACGTTTTTCAAAAAAATAGACAAGAAGCTAAAAAATAATTTTTCTTCGGAAAATGTGGTATTTTCTTCAAGAACATCCTATCAGACCGTGCATAAGTCAAAAACGACGAAAGTTAGAGAGTTGAAAATTTGTACAAATATTCTTCAAATAAAATGATTGGACACCTCTATCAACGTTTTTCGAAAAAATAGACAGGGAGCTAAAAAATAATTTTTCTTCGGAAAATGTGGTATTTTTTTCAAGAACATCCTATCAGCTTGTGCATAAGTCAAAAACGACGAAAGTTAGAGAGTTGAAAATTTGGTCAAATATTCTTCAAATAAATTGATTGGACACCTCTATCAACGTTTTTCGAAAAAGTAGACAGGAAGCTAAAAAATAATTTTTCTTCGGAAAATGTGGTATTTTTTTCAAGAACATCCTATCAGCTTGTGCATAAGTCAAAAACGACGAAAGTTAGAGAGTTGAAAATTTGGTCAAATAATCTTCAAATAAATTGATTGGACACCTCTATCAACGTTTTTCGAAAAAATAGACAGGAAGCTAAAAAATAATTTTTCTTCGGAAAATGTGGTATTTTCTTCAAGAACATCCTATCAGCTTGTGCATAAGTCAAAAACGACAAAAGTTAGAGAGTTGAAAATTTGGTCAAATAATCTTCAAATAAATTGATTGGACACCTCTATCAACGTTTTTCGAAAAAATAGACAGGAAGCTAAAAAATAATTTTTCTTCGGAAAATGTGTTATTTTTTTCAAGAACATCCTATCAGACCGTGCATAAGTCAAAAACGACGAAAGTTAGAGAGTTGAAAATTTGTACAAATATTCTTCAAATAAATTGATTGGACACCTCTATCAACGTTTTTCGAAAAAATAGACAGGAAGCTAAAAAATAATTTTTCTTCCAAAATGTGGTATTTTTTTCAAGAACATCCTATCAGACCGTGCATAAGTCAAAAACCACGAAAGTTAGAGAGTTAAAAATTTGTACAAATATTCTTCAAATAAAATGATTGGACACCTCTATCAACGTTTTTCGAAAAAATAGACAGGGAGCTAAAAAATAATTTTTCTTCGGAAAATGTGGTATTTTTTTCAAGAACATCCTATCAGACCGTGCATAAGTCAAAAACGACGAAAGTTAGAGAGTTGAAAATTTGGTCAAATATTCTTCAAATAAATTGATTGGACACCTCTATCAACGTTTTTCGAAAAAATAGACAGGAAGCTAAAAAATAATTTTTCTTCGGAAAATGTGGTATTTTTTTCAAGAACATCCTATCAGACCGTGCATAAGTCAAAAACGACGAAAGTTAGAGAGTTGAAAATTTGGTCAAATATTCTTCAAATAAATTGATTGGACACCTCTATCAACGTTTTTCGAAAAAATAGACAGGAAGCTAAAAAATAATTTTTCTTCGGAAAATGTGGTATTTTTTTCAAGAACATCCTATCAGACCGTGCATAAGTCAAAAACGACGAAAGTTAGAGAGTTGAAAATTTGGTCAAATATTCTTCAAATAAATTGATTGGACACCTCTATCAACGTTTTTCGAAAAAATAGACAAGAAGCTAAAAAATAATTTTTCTTCGGAAAATGTGGTATTTTCTTCAAGAACATCCTATCAGACCGTGCATAAGTCAAAAACGACGAAAGTTAGAGAGTTGAAAATTTGTAGAAATATTCTTCAAATAAAATGATTGGACACCTCTATCAACGTTTTTCGAAAAAATAGACAGGGAGCTAAAAAATAATTTTTCTTCGGAAAATGTGGTATTTTTTTCAAGAACATCCTATCAGCTTGTGCATAAGTCAAAAACGACGAAAGTTAGAGAGTTGAAAATTTGGTCAAATATTCTTCAAATAAATTGATTGGACACCTCTATCAACGTTTTTCGAAAAAATAGACAGGAAGCTAAAAAATAATTTTTCTTCGGAAAATGTGGTATTTTTTTCAAGAACATCCTATCAGCTTGTGCATAAGTCAAAAACGACGAAAGTTAGAGAGTTGAAAATTTGGTCAAATAATCTTCAAATAAATTGATTGGACACTTCTGTCAACGTTTTTCGAAAAAATAGACAGGAAGCTAAAAAATAATTTTTCTTCGGAAAATGTGGTATTTTTTTCAAGAACATCCTATCAGCTTGTGCATAAGTCAAAAACGACGAAAGTTAGAGAGTTGAAAATTTGGTCAAATATTCTTCAAATAAATTGATTGGACACCTCTATCAACGTTTTTCGAAAAAATAGACAGGAAGCTAAAAAATAATTTTTCTTCGGAAAATGTGGTATTTTTTTCAAGAACATCCTATCAGACCGTGCATAAGTCAAAAACAACGAAAGTTAGAGAGTTGAAAATTTGTACAAATATTCTTCAAATAAAATTATTGGACACCTCTATCAACGTTTTTCGAGAAAATAGACAGGAAGCTAAAAAATAATTTTTCTTCCGAAAATGTGGTATTTTTTTCAAGAACATCCTATCAGAGCGTGCATAAGTCAAAAACGACGAAAGTTAGAGAGTTGAAAATTTGTACAAATATTCTTCAAATAAAATGATTGGACACCTCTATCAACGTTTCTCGAGAAAATAGACAGGAAGCTAAAAAATAATTTTTCTTCCGAAAATGTGGTATTTTTTTCAAGAACATCCTATCAGACCGTGCATAAGTCAAAAACGACGAAAGTTAGAGAGTTGAAAATTTGTACAAATATTCTTCAAATAAAATGATTGGACACCTCTATCAACGTTTCTCGAGAAAATAGACAGGGAGCTAAAAAATAATTTTTCTTCGGAAAATGTGGTATTTTTTTCAAGAACATCCTATCAGCTTGTGCATAAGTCAAAAACGACGAAAGTTAGAGAGTTGAAAATTTGGTCAAATATTCTTCAAATAAATTGATTGGACACCTCTATCAACGTTTTTCGAGAAAATAGACAGGAAGCTAAAAAATAATTTTTCTTCCGAAAATGTGGTATTTTTTTCAAGAACATCCTATCAGACCGTGCATAAGTCAAAAACGACGAAAGTTAGAGAGTTGAAAATTTGTACAAATATTCTTCAAATAAAATTATTGGACACCTCTATCAACGTTTTTCGAGAAAATAGACAGGAAGCTAAAAAATAATTTTTCTTCCGAAAATGTGGTATTTTTTTTCAAGAACATCCTATCAGACCGTGCATAAGTCAAAAACGACGAAAGTTAGAGAGTTGAAAATTTGTACAAATATTCTTCAAATAAAATGATTGGACACCTCTATCAACGTTTCTCGAGAAAATAGACAGGAAGCTAAAAAATAATTTTTCTTCCGAAAATGTGGTATTTTTTTCAAGAACATCCTATCAGACCGTGCATAAGTCAAAAACGACGAAAGTTAGAGAGTTGAAAATTTGGTGAAATATTCTTCAAATAAATTGATTGGACACCTCTATCAACGTTTTTCGAAAAAATAGACAGGAAGCTAAAAAATAATTTTTCTTCGGAAAATGTGGTATTTTTTTCAAGAACATCCTATCAGCTTGTGCATAAGTCAAAAACGACGAAAGTTAGAGAGTTGAAAATTTGGTCAAATAATCTTCAAATAAATTGATTGGACACCTCTATCAACGTTTTTCGAAAAAATAGACAGGAAGCTAAAAAATAATTTTTCTTCGGAAAATGTGGTATTTTTTTCAAGAACATCCTATCAGACCGTGCATAAGTCAAAAACGACGAAAGTTAGAGAGTTGAAAATTTGGTCAAATATTCTTCAAATAAATTGATTGGACACCTCTATCAACGTTTTTCGAAAAAATAGACAAGAAGCTAAAAAATAATTTTTCTTCGGAAAATGTGGTATTTTCTTCAAGAACATCCTATCAGACCGTGCATAAGTCAAAAACGACGAAAGTTAGAGAGTTGAAAATTTGTACAAATATTCTTCAAATAAAATGATTGGACACCTCTATCAACGTTTTTCGAAAAAATAGACAGGGAGCTAAAAAATAATTTTTCTTCGGAAAATGTGGTATTTTTTTCAAGAACATCCTATCAGCTTGTGCATAAGTCAAAAACGACGAAAGTTAGAGAGTTGAAAATTTGGTCAAATATTCTTCAAATAAATTGATTGGACACCTCTATCAACGTTTTTCGAGAAAATAGACAGGAAGCTAAAAAATAATTTTTCTTCGGAAAATGTGGTATTTTTTTCAAGAACATCCTATCAGACCGTGCATAAGTCAAAAACGACGAAAGTTAGAGAGTTGAAAATTTGGTCAAATATTCTTCAAATAAATTGATTGGACACCTCTATCAACGTTTTTCAAAAAAATGGACAAGAAGCTAAAAAATAATTTTTCTTCGGAAAATGTGGTATTTTCTTCAAGAACATCCTATCAGACCGTGCATAAGTCAAAAACGACGAAAGTTAGAGAGTTGAAAATTTGTACAAATATTCTTCAAATAAAATGATTGGACACCTCTATCAACGTTTTTCGAAAAAATAGACAGGGAGCTAAAAAATAATTTTTCTTCGGAAAATGTGGTATTTTTTTCAAGAACATCCTATCAGCTTGTGCATAAGTCAAAAACGACGAAAGTTAGAGAGTTGAAAATTTGGTCAAATATTCTTCAAATAAATTGATTGGACACCTCTATCAACGTTTTTCGAAAAAGTAGACAGGAAGCTAAAAAATAATTTTTCTTCGGAAAATGTGGTATTTTTTTCAAGAACATCCTATCAGCTTGTGCATAAGTCAAAAACGACGAAAGTTAGAGAGTTGAAAATTTGGTCAAATAATCTTCAAATAAATTGATTGGACACCTCTATCAACGTTTTTCGAAAAAATAGACAGGAAGCTAAAAAATAATTTTTCTTCGGAAAATGTGGTATTTTCTTCAAGAACATCCTATCAGACCGTGCATAAGTCAAAAACGACGAAAGTTAGAGAGTTGAAAATTTGTACAAATATTCTTCAAATAAAATGATTGGACACCTCTATCAACGTTTTTCGAAAAAATAGACAGGGAGCTAAAAAATAATTTTTCTTCGGAAAATGTGGTATTTTTTTCAAGAACATCCTATCAGCTTGTGCATAAGTCAAAAACGACGAAAGTTAGAGAGTTGAAAATTTGGTCAAATATTCTTCAAATAAATTGATTGGACACCTCTATCAACGTTTTTCGAAAAAATAGACAGGAAGCTAAAAAATAATTTTTCTTCGGAAAATGTGGTATTTTTTTCAAGAACATCGTATCAGCTTGTGCATAAGTCAAAAACGACAAAAGTTAGAGAGTTGAAAATTTGGTCAAATAATCTTCAAATAAATTGATTGGACACCTCTATCAACGTTTTTCGAAAAAATAGACAGGAAGCTAAAAAATAATTTTTCTTCCGAAAATGTGGTATTTTTTTCAAGAACATCCTATCAGACCGTGCATAAGTCAAAAACGACGAAAGTTAGAGAGTTGAAAATTTGTACAAATATTCTTCAAATAAATTGATTGGACACCTCTATCAACGTTTTTCGAAAAAATAGACAGGAAGCTAAAAAATAATTTTTCTTCCGAAAATGTGGTATTTTTTTCAAGAACATCCTATCAGACCGTGCATAAGTCAAAAACCACGAAAGTTAGAGAGTTAAAAATTTGTACAAATATTCTTCAAATAAAATGATTGGACACCTCTATCAACGTTTTTCGAAAAAATAGACAGGGAGCTAAAAAATAATTTTTCTTCGGAAAATGTGGTATTTTTTTCAAGAACATCCTATCAGACCGTGCATAAGTCAAAAACGACGAAAGTTAGAGAGTTGAAAATTTGGTCAAATATTCTTCAAATAAATTGATTGGACACCTCTATCAACGTTTTTCGAAAAAATAGACAAGAAGCTAAAAAATAATTTTTCTTCGGAAAATGTGGTATTTTCTTCAAGAACATCCTATCAGACCGTGCATAAGTCAAAAACGACGAAAGTTAGAGAGTTGAAAATTTGTACAAATATTCTTCAAATAAAATGATTGGACACCTCTATCAACGTTTTTCGAAAAAATAGACAGGGAGCTAAAAAATAATTTTTCTTCGGAAAATGTGGTATTTTTTTCAAGAACATCCTATCAGCTTGTGCATAAGTCAAAAACGACGAAAGTTAGAGAGTTGAAAATTTGGTCAAATATTCTTCAAATAAATTGATTGGACACCTCTATCAACGTTTTTCGAAAAAATAGACAGGAAGCTAAAAAATAATTTTTCTTCGGAAAATGTGGTATTTTTTTCAAGAACATCCTATCAGCTTGTGCATAAGTCAAAAACGACAAAAGTTAGAGAGTTGAAAATTTGGTCAAATAATCTTCAAATAAATTGATTGGACACCTCTATCAACGTTTTTCGAAAAAATAGACAGGAAGCTAAAAAATAATTTTTCTTCGGAAAATGTGGTATTTTTTTCAAGAACATCCTATCAGACCGTGCATAAGTCAAAAACGACGAAAGTTAGAGAGTTGAAAATTTGTACAAATATTCTTCAAATAAATTGATTGGACACCTCTATCAACGTTTTTCGAAAAAATAGACAGGAAGCTAAAGAATAATTTTTCTTCGGAAAATGTGGTATTTTTTTCAAGAACATCCTATCAGACCGTGCATAAGTCAAAAACGACGAAAGTTAGAGAGTTGAAAATTTGGTCAAATATTCTTCAAATAAATTGATTGGACACCTCTATCAACGTTTTTCGAAAAAATAGACAGGAAGCTAAAAAATAATTTTTCTTCGGAAAATGTGGTATTTTTTTCAAGAACATCCTATCAGACCGTGCATAAGTCAAAAACGACGAAAGTTAGAGAGTTGAAAATTTGGTCAAATATTCTTCAAATAAATTGATTGGACACCTCTATCAACGTTTTTCAAAAAAATAGACAAGAAGCTAAAAAATAATTTTTCTTCCGAAAATGTGGTATTTTTTTCAAGAACATCCTATCAGAGCGTGCATAAGTCAAAAACGACGAAAGTTAGAGAGTTGAAAATTTGTACAAATATTCTTCAAATAAAATGATTGGACACCTCTATCAACGTTTCTCGAGAAAATAGACAGGAAGCTAAAAAATAATTTTTCTTCCGAAAATGTGGTATTTTTTTCAAGAACATCCTATCAGACCGTGCATAAGTCAAAAACGACGAAAGTTAGAGAGTTGAAAATTTGTACAAATATTCTTCATATAAAATGATTGGACACCTCTATCAACGTTTTTCGAAAAAATAGACAGGGAGCTAAAAAATAATTTTTCTTCGGAAAATGTGGTATTTTTTTCAAGAACATCCTATCAGCTTGTGCATAAGTCAAAAACGACGAAAGTTAGAGAGTTGAAAATTTGGTCAAATATTCTTCAAATAAATTGATTGGACACCTCTATCAACGTTTTTCGAGAAAATAGACAGGAAGCTAAAAAATAATTTTTCTTCCGAAAATGTGGTATTTTTTTCAAGAACATCCTATCAGACCGTGCATAAGTCAAAAACGACGAAAGTTAGAGAGTTGAAAATTTGTACAAATATTCTTCAAATAAAATTATTGGACACCTCTATCAACGTTTTTCGAGAAAATAGACAGGAAGCTAAAAAATAATTTTTCTTCCGAAAATGTGGTATTTTTTTCAAGAACATCCTATCAGACCGTGCATAAGTCAAAAACGACGAAAGTTAGAGAGTTGAAAATTTGTACAAATATTCTTCAAATAAAATGATTGGACACCTCTATCAACGTTTCTCGAGAAAATAGACAGGAAGCTAAAAAATAATTTTTCTTCCGAAAATGTGGTATTTTTTTCAAGAACATCCTATCAGCTTGTGCATAAGTCAAAAACGACGAAAGTTAGAGAGTTGAAAATTTGGTCAAATATTCTTCAAATAAATTGATTGGACACCTCTATCAACGTTTTTCGAAAAAGTAGACAGGAAGCTAAAAAATAATTTTTCTTCGGAAAATGTGGTATTTTCTTCAAGAACATCCTATCAGACCGTGCATAAGTCAAAAACGACGAA
Source organism: Anthonomus grandis grandis (assembly GCF_022605725.1). NCBI lineage: Eukaryota > Metazoa > Arthropoda > Insecta > Coleoptera > Curculionidae > Anthonomus > Anthonomus grandis. The sequence continues at coordinate 92,264 of NW_026088477.1, forward strand.
AGTTAGAGAGTTGAAAATTTGTACAAATATTCTTCAAATAAAATGATTGGACACCTCTATCAACGTTTCTCGAGAAAATAGACAGGAAGCTAAAAAATAATTTTTCTTCGGAAAATGTGGTATTTTTTTCAAGAACATCCTATCAGACCGTGCATAAGTCAAAAACGACGAAAGTTAGAGAGTTGAAAATTTGTACAAATATTCTTCAAATAAAATGATTGGACACCTCTATCAACGTTTTTCGAAAAAATAGACAGGGAGCTAAAAAATAATTTTTCTTCGGAAAATGTGGTATTTTTTTCAAGAACATCCTATCAGCTTGTGCATAAGTCAAAAACGACGAAAGTTAGAGAGTTGAAAATTTGGTCAAATATTCTTCAAATAAATTGATTGGACACCTCTATCAACGTTTTTCGAAAAAGTAGACAGGAAGCTAAAAAATAATTTTTCTTCGGAAAATGTGGTATTTTTTTCAAGAACATCCTATCAGCTTGTGCATAAGTCAAAAACGACGAAAGTTAGAGAGTTGAAAATTTGGTCAAATAATCTTCAAATAAATTGATTGGACACCTCTATCAACGTTTTTCGAAAAAATAGACAGGAAGCTAAAAAATAATTTTTCTTCGGAAAATGTGGTATTTTCTTCAAGAACATCCTATCAGACCGTGCATAAGTCAAAAACGACGAAAGTTAGAGAGTTGAAAATTTGTACAAATATTCTTCAAATAAAATGATTGGACACCTCTATCAACGTTTTTCGAAAAAATAGACAGGGAGCTAAAAAATAATTTTTCTTCGGAAAATGTGGTATTTTTTTCAAGAACATCCTATCAGCTTGTGCATAAGTCAAAAACGACGAAAGTTAGAGAGTTGAAAATTTGGTCAAATATTCTTCAAATAAATTGATTGGACACCTCTATCAACGTTTTTCGAAAAAATAGACAGGAAGCTAAAAAATAATTTTTCTTCGGAAAATGTGGTATTTTTTTCAAGAACATCGTATCAGCTTGTGCATAAGTCAAAAACGACAAAAGTTAGAGAGTTGAAAATTTGGTCAAATAATCTTCAAATAAATTGATTGGACACCTCTATCAACGTTTTTCGAAAAAATAGACAGGAAGCTAAAAAATAATTTTTCTTCCGAAAATGTGGTATTTTTTTCAAGAACATCCTATCAGACCGTGCATAAGTCAAAAACGACGAAAGTTAGAGAGTTGAAAATTTGTACAAATATTCTTCAAATAAATTGATTGGACACCTCTATCAACGTTTTTCGAAAAAATAGACAGGAAGCTAAAAAATAATTTTTCTTCCGAAAATGTGGTATTTTTTTCAAGAACATCCTATCAGACCGTGCATAAGTCAAAAACCACGAAAGTTAGAGAGTTAAAAATTTGTACAAATATTCTTCAAATAAAATGATTGGACACCTCTATCAACGTTTTTCGAAAAAATAGACAGGGAGCTAAAAAATAATTTTTCTTCGGAAAATGTGGTATTTTTTTCAAGAACATCCTATCAGACCGTGCATAAGTCAAAAACGACGAAAGTTAGAGAGTTGAAAATTTGGTCAAATATTCTTCAAATAAATTGATTGGACACCTCTATCAACGTTTTTCGAAAAAATAGACAAGAAGCTAAAAAATAATTTTTCTTCGGAAAATGTGGTATTTTCTTCAAGAACATCCTATCAGACCGTGCATAAGTCAAAAACGACGAAAGTTAGAGAGTTGAAAATTTGTACAAATATTCTTCAAATAAAATGATTGGACACCTCTATCAACGTTTTTCGAAAAAATAGACAGGGAGCTAAAAAATAATTTTTCTTCGGAAAATGTGGTATTTTTTTCAAGAACATCCTATCAGCTTGTGCATAAGTCAAAAACGACGAAAGTTAGAGAGTTGAAAATTTGGTCAAATATTCTTCAAATAAATTGATTGGACACCTCTATCAACGTTTTTCGAAAAAATAGACAGGAAGCTAAAAAATAATTTTTCTTCGGAAAATGTGGTATTTTTTTCAAGAACATCCTATCAGACCGTGCATAAGTCAAAAACGACAAAAGTTAGAGAGTTGAAAATTTGGTCAAATAATCTTCAAATAAATTGATTGGACACCTCTATCAACGTTTTTCGAAAAAATAGACAGGAAGCTAAAAAATAATTTTTCTTCGGAAAATGTGGTATTTTTTTCAAGAACATCCTATCAGACCGTGCATAAGTCAAAAACGACGAAAGTTAGAGAGTTGAAAATTTGTACAAATATTCTTCAAATAAATTGATTGGACACCTCTATCAACGTTTTTCGAAAAAATAGACAGGAAGCTAAAAAATAATTTTTCTTCGGAAAATGTGGTATTTTTTTCAAGAACATCCTATCAGACCGTGCATAAGTCAAAAACGACGAAAGTTAGAGAGTTGAAAATTTGGTCAAATATTCTTCAAATAAATTGATTGGACACCTCTATCAACGTTTTTCGAAAAAATAGACAGGAAGCTAAAAAATAATTTTTCTTCGGAAAATGTGGTATTTTTTTCAAGAACATCCTATCAGACCGTGCATAAGTCAAAAACGACGAAAGTTAGAGAGTTGAAAATTTGGTCAAATATTCTTCAAATAAATTGATTGGACACCTCTATCAACGTTTTTCAAAAAAATAGACAAGAAGCTAAAAAATAATTTTTCTTCCGAAAATGTGGTATTTTTTTCAAGAACATCCTATCAGAGCGTGCATAAGTCAAAAACGACGAAAGTTAGAGAGTTGAAAATTTGTACAAATATTCTTCAAATAAAATGATTGGACACCTCTATCAACGTTTCTCGAGAAAATAGACAGGAAGCTAAAAAATAATTTTTCTTCCGAAAATGTGGTATTTTTTTCAAGAACATCCTATCAGACCGTGCATAAGTCAAAAACGACGAAAGTTAGAGAGTTGAAAATTTGAACAAATATTCTTCATATAAAATGATTGGACACCTCTATCAACGTTTTTCGAAAAAATAGACAGGGAGCTAAAAAATAATTTTTCTTCGGAAAATGTGGTATTTTTTTCAAGAACATCCTATCAGCTTGTGCATAAGTCAAAAACGACGAAAGTTAGAGAGTTGAAAATTTGGTCAAATATTCTTCAAATAAATTGATTGGACACCTCTATCAACGTTTTTCGAGAAAATAGACAGGAAGCTAAAAAATAATTTTTCTTCCGAAAATGTGGTATTTTTTTCAAGAACATCCTATCAGACCGTGCATAAGTCAAAAACGACGAAAGTTAGAGAGTTGAAAATTTGTACAAATATTCTTCAAATAAAATTATTGGACACCTCTATCAACGTTTTTCGAGAAAATAGACAGGAAGCTAAAAAATAATTTTTCTTCCGAAAATGTGGTATTTTTTTCAAGAACATCCTATCAGACCGTGCATAAGTCAAAAACGACAAAAGTTAGAGAGTTGAAAATTTGTACAAATATTCTTCAAATAAAATGATTGGACACCTCTATCAACGTTTCTCGAGAAAATAGACAGGAAGCTAAAAAATAATTTTTCTTCCGAAAATGTGGTATTTTTTTCAAGAACATCCTATCAGACCGTGCATAAGTCAAAAACGACGAAAGTTAGAGAGTTGAAAATTTGGTCAAATATTCTTCAAATAAATTGATTGGACACCTCTATCAACGTTTTTCGAAAAAATAGACAGGAAGCTAAAAAATAATTTTTCTTCGGAAAATGTGGTATTTTTTTCAAGAATATCCTATCAGACCGTGCATAAGTCAAAAACGACGAAAGTTAGAGAGTTGAAAATTTGGTCAAATATTCTTCAAATAAATTGATTGGACACCTCTATCAACGTTTTTCGAAAAAATAGACAAGAAGCTAAAAAATAATTTTTCTTCGGAAAATGTGGTATTTTCTTCAAGAACATCCTATCAGACCGTGCATAAGTCAAAAACGACGAAAGTTAGAGAGTTGAAAATTTGTACAAATATTCTTCAAATAAAATGATTAGACACCTTTATCAACGTTTTTCGAAAAAATAGACAGGGAGCTAAAAAATAATTTTTCTTCGGAAAATGTGGTATTTTTTTCAAGAACATCCTATCAGCTTGTGCATAAGTCAAAAACGACGAAAGTTAGAGAGTTGAAAATTTGGTCAAATATTCTTCAAATAAATTGATTGGACACCTCTATCAACGTTTTTCGAAAAAATAGACAGGAAGCTAAAAAATAATTTTTCTTCGGAAAATGTGGTATTTTTTTCAAGAACATCCTATCAGCTTGTGCATAAGTCAAAAACGACGAAAGTTAGAGAGTTGAAAATTTGGTCAAATAATCTTCAAATAAATTGATTGGACACCTCTATCAACGTTTTTCGAAAAAATAGACAGGAAGCTAAAAAATAATTTTTCTTCGGAAAATGTGGTATTTTTTTCAAGAACATCCTATCAGACCGTGCATAAGTCAAAAACGACGAAAGTTAGAGAGTTGAAAATTTGGTCAAATATTCTTCAAATAAATTGATTGGACACCTCTATCAACGTTTTTCGAAAAAGTAGACAGGAAGCTAAAAAATAATTTTTCTTCGGAAAATGTGGTATTTTTTTCAAGAACATCCTATCAGCTTGTGCATAAGTCAAAAACGACGAAAGTTAGAGAGTTGAAAATTTGGTCAAATAATCTTCAAATAAATTGATTGGACACCTCTATCAACGTTTTTCCAAAAAATAGACAGGAAGCTAAAAAATAATTTTTCTTCGGAAAATGTGGTATTTTCTTCAAGAACATCCTATCAGACCGTGCATAAGTCAAAAACGACGAAAGTTAGAGAGTTGAAAATTTGTACAAATATTCTTCAAATAAAATGATTGGACACCTCTATCAACGTTTTTCGAAAAAATAGACAGGGAGCTAAAAAATAATTTTTCTTCGGAAAATGTGGTATTTTTTTCAAGAACATCCTATCAGCTTGTGCATAAGTCAAAAACGACGAAAGTTAGAGAGTTGAAAATTTGGTCAAATATTCTTCAAATAAATTGATTGGACACCTCTATCAACGTTTTTCGAAAAAATAGACAGGAAGCTAAAAAATAATTTTTCTTCGGAAAATGTGGTATTTTTTTCAAGAACATCCTATCAGCTTGTGCATAAGTCAAAAACGACAAAAGTTAGAGAGTTGAAAATTTGGTCAAATAATCTTCAAATAAATTGATTGGACACCTCTATCAACGTTTTTCGAAAAAATAGACAGGAAGCTAAAAAATAATTTTTCTTCGGAAAATGTGTTATTTTTTTCAAGAACATCCTATCAGACCGTGCATAAGTCAAAAACGACGAAAGTTAGAGAGTTGAAAATTTGTACAAATATTCTTCAAATAAATTGATTGGACACCTCTATCAACGTTTTTCGAAAAAATAGACAGGAAGCTAAAAAATAATTTTTCTTCCGAAAATGTGGTATTTTTTTCAAGAACATCCTATCAGACCGTGCATAAGTCAAAAACCACGAAAGTTAGAGAGTTAAAAATTTGTACAAATATTTTTCAAATAAAATGATTGGACACCTCTATCAACGTTTTTCGAAAAAATAGACAGGGAGCTAAAAAATAATTTTTCTTCGGAAAATGTGGTATTTTTTTCAAGAACATCCTATCAGACCGTGCATAAGTCAAAAACGACGAAAGTTAGAGAGTTGAAAATTTGGTCAAATATTCTTCAAATAAATTGATTGGACACCTCTATCAACGTTTTTCGAAAAAATAGACAAGAAGCTAAAAAATAATTTTTCTTCGGAAAATGTGGTATTTTCTTCAAGAACATCCTATCAGACCGTGCATAAGTCAAAAACGACGAAAGTTAGAGAGTTGAAAATTTGTACAAATATTCTTCAAATAAAATGATTGGACACCTCTATCAACGTTTTTCGAAAAAATAGACAGGGAGCTAAAAAATAATTTTTCTTCGGAAAATGTGGTATTTTTTTCAAGAACATCCTATCAGCTTGTGCATAAGTCAAAAACGACGAAAGTTAGAGAGTTGAAAATTTGGTCAAATATTCTTCAAATAAATTGATTGGACACCTCTATCAACGTTTTTCGAAAAAATAGACAGGAAGCTAAAAAATAATTTTTCTTCGGAAAATGTGGTATTTTTTTCAAGAACATCCTATCAGCTTGTGCATAAGTCAAAAACGACAAAAGTTAGAGAGTTGAAAATTTGGTCAAATAATCTTCAAATAAATTGATTGGACACCTCTATCAACGTTTTTCGAAAAAATAGACAGGAAGCTAAAAAATAATTTTTCTTCGGAAAATGTGGTATTTTTTTCAAGAACATCCTATCAGACCGTGCATAAGTCAAAAACGACGAAAGTTAGAGAGTTGAAAATTTGTACAAATATTCTTCAAATAAATTGATTGGACACCTCTATCAACGTTTTTCGAAAAAATAGACAGGAAGCTAAAAAATAATTTTTCTTCGGAAAATGTGGTATTTTTTTCAAGAACATCCTATCAGACCGTGCATAAGTCAAAAACGACGAAAGTTAGAGAGTTGAAAATTTGGTCAAATATTCTTCAAATAAATTGATTGGACACCTCTATCAACGTTTTTCGAAAAAATAGACAGGAAGCTAAAAAATAATTTTTCTTCGGAAAATGTGGTATTTTTTTCAAGAACATCCTATCAGACCGTGCATAAGTCAAAAACGACGAAAGTTAGAGAGTTGAAAATTTGGTCAAATATTCTTCAAATAAATTGATTGGACACCTCTATCAACGTTTTTCAAAAAAATAGACAAGAAGCTAAAAAATAATTTTTCTTCGGAAAATGTGGTATTTTCTTCAAGAACATCCTATCAGACCGTGCATAAGTCAAAAACGACGAAAGTTAGAGAGTTGAAAATTTGTACAAATATTCTTCAAATAAAATGATTGGACACCTCTATCAACGTTTTTCGAAAAAATAGACAGGGAGCTAAAAAATAATTTTTCTTCGGAAAATGTGGTATTTTTTTCAAGAACATCCTATCAGCTTGTGCATAAGTCAAAAACGACGAAAGTTAGAGAGTTGAAAATTTGGTCAAATATTCTTCAAATAAATTGATTGGACACCTCTATCAACGTTTTTCGAAAAAGTAGACAGGAAGCTAAAAAATAATTTTTCTTCGGAAAATGTGGTATTTTTTTCAAGAACATCCTATCAGCTTGTGCATAAGTCAAAAACGACCAAAGTTAGAGAGTTGAAAATTTGGTCAAATATTCTTCAAATAACTTGATTGGACACCTCTATCAACGTTTTTCGAAAAAATAGACAGGAAGCTAAAAAATAATTTTTCTTCGGAAAATGTGGTATTTTTTTCAAGAACATCCTATCAGCTTGTGCATAAGTCAAAAACGACAAAAGTTAGAGAGTTGAAAATTTGGTCAAATAATCTTCAAATAAATTGATTGGACACCTCTATCAACGTTTTTCGAAAAAATAGACAGGAAGCTAAAAAATAATTTTTCTTCGGAAAATGTGTTATTTTTTTCAAGAACATCCTATCAGACCGTGCATAAGTCAAAAACGACGAAAGTTAGAGAGTTGAAAATTTGTACAAATATTCTTCAAATAAATTGATTGGACACCTCTATCAACGTTTTTCGAAAAAATAGACAGGAAGCTAAAAAATAATTTTTCTTCCGAAAATGTGGTATTTTTTTCAAGAACATCCTATCAGACCGTGCATAAGTCAAAAACCACGAAAGTTAGAGAGTTAAAAATTTGTACAAATATTCTTCAAATAAAATGATTGGACACCTCTATCAACGTTTTTCGAAAAAATAGACAGGGAGCTAAAAAATAATTTTTCTTCGGAAAATGTGGTATTTTTTTCAAGAACATCCTATCAGACCGTGCATAAGTCAAAAACGACGAAAGTTAGAGAGTTGAAAATTTGGTCAAATATTCTTCAAATAAATTGATTGGACACCTCTATCAACGTTTTTCGAAAAAATAGACAGGAAGCTAAAAAATAATTTTTCTTCGGAAAATGTGGTATTTTTTTCAAGAACATCCTATCAGACCGTGCATAAGTCAAAAACGACGAAAGTTAGAGAGTTGAAAATTTGGTCAAATATTCTTCAAATAAATTGATTGGACACCTCTATCAACGTTTTTCGAAAAAATAGACAGGAAGCTAAAAAATAATTTTTCTTCGGAAAATGTGGTATTTTTTTCAAGAACATCCTATCAGACCGTGCATAAGTCAAAAACGACGAAAGTTAGAGAGTTGAAAATTTGGTCAAATTCTCTTCAAATAAATTGATTGGACACCTCTATCAACGTTTTTCGAAAAAATAGACAGGAAGCTAAAAAATAATTTTTCTTCGGAAAATGTGGTATTTTTTTCAAGAACATCCTATCAGCTTGTGCATAAGTCAAAAACGACAAAAGTTAGAGAGTTGAAAATTTGGTCAAATAATCTTCAAATAAATTGATTGGACACCTCTATCAACGTTTTTCGAAAAAATAGACAGGAAGCTAAAAAATAATTTTTCTTCGGAAAATGTGGTATTTTTTTCAAGAACATCCTATCAGACCGTGCATAAGTCAAAAACGACGAAAGTTAGAGAGTTGAAAATTTGGTCAAATATTCTTCAAATAAATTGATTGGACACCTCTATCAACGTTTTTCAAAAAAATAGACAAGAAGCTAAAAAATAATTTTTCTTCGGAAAATGTGGTATTTTCTTCAAGAACATCCTATCAGACCGTGCATAAGTCAAAAACGACGAAAGTTAGAGAGTTGAAAATTTGTACAAATATTCTTCAAATAAAATGATTGGACACCTCTATCAACGTTTTTCGAAAAAATAGACAGGGAGCTAAAAAATAATTTTTCTTCGGAAAATGTGGTATTTTTTTCAAGAACATCCTATCAGCTTGTGCATAAGTCAAAAACGACGAAAGTTAGAGAGTTGAAAATTTGGTCAAATATTCTTCAAATAAATTGATTGGACACCTCTATCAACGTTTTTCGAAAAAGTAGACAGGAAGCTAAAAAATAATTTTTCTTCGGAAAATGTGGTATTTTTTTCAAGAACATCCTATCAGCTTGTGCATAAGTCAAAAACGACGAAAGTTAGAGAGTTGAAAATTTGGTCAAATAATCTTCAAATAAATTGATTGGACACCTCTATCAACGTTTTTCCAAAAAATAGACAGGAAGCTAAAAAATAATTTTTCTTCGGAAAATGTGGTATTTTCTTCAAGAACATCCTATCAGACCGTGCATAAGTCAAAAACGACGAAAGTTAGAGAGTTGAAAATTTGTACAAATATTCTTCAAATAAAATGATTGGACACCTCTATCAACGTTTTTCGAAAAAATAGACAGGGAGCTAAAAAATAATTTTTCTTCGGAAAATGTGGTATTTTTTTCAAGAACATCCTATCAGCTTGTGCATAAGTCAAAAACGACGAAAGTTAGAGAGTTGAAAATTTGGTCAAATATTCTTCAAATAAATTGATTGGACACCTCTATCAACGTTTTTCGAAAAAATAGACAGGAAGCTAAAAAATAATTTTTCTTCGGAAAATGTGGTATTTTTTTCAAGAACATCCTATCAGCTTGTGCATAAGTCAAAAACGACAAAAGTTAGAGAGTTGAAAATTTGGTCAAATAATCTTCAAATAAATTGATTGGACACCTCTATCAACGTTTTTCGAAAAAATAGACAGGAAGCTAAAAAATAATTTTTCTTCGGAAAATGTGGTATTTTTTTCAAGAACATCCTATCAGACCGTGCATAAGTCAAAAACCACGAAAGTTAGAGAGTTAAAAATTTGTACAAATATTTTTCAAATAAAATGATTGGACACCTCTATCAACGTTTTTCGAAAAAATAGACAGGGAGCTAAAAAATAATTTTTCTTCGGAAAATGTGGTATTTTTTTCAAGAACATCCTATCAGACCGTGCATAAGTCAAAAACGACGAAAGTTAGAGAGTTGAAAATTTGGTCAAATATTCTTCAAATAAATTGATTGGACACCTCTATCAACGTTTTTCGAAAAAATAGACAAGAAGCTAAAAAATAATTTTTCTTCGGAAAATGTGGTATTTTCTTCAAGAACATCCTATCAGACCGTGCATAAGTCAAAAACGACGAAAGTTAGAGAGTTGAAAATTTGTACAAATATTCTTCAAATAAAATGATTGGACACCTCTATCAACGTTTTTCGAAAAAATAGACAGGGAGCTAAAAAATAATTTTTCTTCGGAAAATGTGGTATTTTTTTCAAGAACATCCTATCAGCTTGTGCATAAGTCAAAAACGACGAAAGTTAGAGAGTTGAAAATTTGGTCAAATATTCTTCAAATAAATTGATTGGACACCTCTATCAACGTTTTTCGAAAAAATAGACAGGAAGCTAAAAAATAATTTTTCTTCGGAAAATGTGGTATTTTTTTCAAGAACATCCTATCAGACCGTGCATAAGTCAAAAACGACGAAAGTTAGAGAGTTGAAAATTTGGTCAAATATTCTTCAAATAAATTGATTGGACACCTCTATCAACGTTTTTCGAAAAAATAGACAGGAAGCTAAAAAATAATTTTTCTTCGGAAAATGTGGTATTTTTTTCAAGAACATCCTATCAGACCGTGCATAAGTCAAAAACGACGAAAGTTAGAGAGTTGAAAATTTGGTCAAATATTCTTCAAATAAATTGATTCGACACCTCTATCAACGTTTTTCGAAAAAATAGACAGGAAGCTAAAAAATAATTTTTCTTCGGAAAATGTGGTATTTTTTTCAAGAACATCCTATCAGACCGTGCATAAGTCAAAAACGACGAAAGTTAGAGAGTTGAAAATTTGGTCAAATATTCTTCAAATAAATTGATTGGACACCTCTATCAACGTTTTTCGAAAAAATAGACAGGAAGCTAAAAAATAATTTTTCTTCGGAAAATGTGGTATTTTTTTCAAGAACATCCTATCAGACCGTGCATAAGTCAAAAACGACGAAAGTTAGAGAGTTGAAAATTTGGTCAAATATTCTTCAAATAAATTGATTGGACACCTCTATCAACGTTTTTCAAAAAAATAGACAAGAAGCTAAAAAATAATTTTTCTTCGGAAAATGTGGTATTTTCTTCAAGAACATCCTATCAGACCGTGCATAAGTCAAAAACGACGAAAGTTAGAGAGTTGAAAATTTGTACAAATATTCTTCAAATAAAATGATTGGACACCTCTATCAACGTTTTTCGAAAAAATAGACAGGGAGCTAAAAAATAATTTTTCTTCGGAAAATGTGGTATTTTTTTCAAGAACATCCTATCAGCTTGTGCATAAGTCAAAAACGACGAAAGTTAGAGAGTTGAAAATTTGGTCAAATATTCTTCAAATAAATTGATTGGACACCTCTATCAACGTTTTTCGAAAAAGTAGACAGGAAGCTAAAAAATAATTTTTCTTCGGAAAATGTGGTATTTTTTTCAAGAACATCCTATCAGCTTGTGCATAAGTCAAAAACGACCAAAGTTAGAGAGTTGAAAATTTGGTCAAATATTCTTCAAATAACTTGATTGGACACCTCTATCAACGTTTTTCGAAAAAATAGACAGGAAGCTAAAAAATAATTTTTCTTCGGAAAATGTGGTATTTTTTTCAAGAACATCCTATCAGCTTGTGCATAAGTCAAAAACGACAAAAGTTAGAGAGTTGAAAATTTGGTCAAATAATCTTCAAATAAATTGATTGGACACCTCTATCAACGTTTTTCGAAAAAATAGACAGGAAGCTAAAAAATAATTTTTCTTCGGAAAATGTGTTATTTTTTTCAAGAACATCCTATCAGACCGTGCATAAGTCAAAAACGACGAAAGTTAGAGAGTTGAAAATTTGTACAAATATTCTTCAAATAAATTGATTGGACACCTCTATCAACGTTTTTCGAAAAAATAGACAGGAAGCTAAAAAATAATTTTTCTTCCGAAAATGTGGTATTTTTTTCAAGAACATCCTATCAGACCGTGCATAAGTCAAAAACCACGAAAGTTAGAGAGTTAAAAATTTGTACAAATATTCTTCAAATAAAATGATTGGACACCTCTATCAACGTTTTTCGAAAAAATAGACAGGGAGCTAAAAAATAATTTTTCTTCGGAAAATGTGGTATTTTTTTCAAGAACATCCTATCAGACCGTGCATAAGTCAAAAACGACGAAAGTTAGAGAGTTGAAAATTTGGTCAAATATTCTTCAAATAAATTGATTGGACACCTCTATCAACGTTTTTCGAAAAAATAGACAGGAAGCTAAAAAATAATTTTTCTTCGGAAAATGTGGTATTTTTTTCAAGAACATCCTATCAGACCGTGCATAAGTCAAAAACGACGAAAGTTAGAGAGTTGAAAATTTGGTCAAATATTCTTCAAATAAATTGATTGGACACCTCTATCAACGTTTTTTGAAAAAATAGACAGGAAGCTAAAAAATAATTTTTCTTCGGAAAATGTGGTATTTTTTTCAAGAACATCCTATCAGACCGTGCATAAGTCAAAAACGACGAAAGTTAGAGAGTTGAAAATTTGGTCAAATATTCTTCAAATAAATTGATTGGACACCTCTATCAACGTTTTTCGAAAAAATAGACAGGAAGCTAAAAAATAATTTTTCTTCGGAAAATGTGGTATTTTTTTCAAGAACATCCTATCAGACCGTGCATAAGTCAAAAACGACGAAAGTTAGAGAGTTGAAAATTTGGTCAAATATTCTTCAAATAAATTGATTGGACACCTCTATCAACGTTTTTCAAAAAAATAGACAAGAAGCTAAAAAATAATTTTTCTTCGGAAAATGTGGTATTTTCTTCAAGAACATCCTATCAGACCGTGCATAAGTCAAAAACGACGAAAGTTAGAGAGTTGAAAATTTGTACAAATATTCTTCAAATAAAATGATTGGACACCTCTATCAACGTTTTTCGAAAAAATAGACAGGGAGCTAAAAAATAATTTTTCTTCGGAAAATGTGGTATTTTTTTCAAGAACATCCTATCAGCTTGTGCATAAGTCAAAAACGACGAAAGTTAGAGAGTTGAAAATTTGGTCAAATATTCTTCAAATAAATTGATTGGACACCTCTATCAACGTTTTTCGAAAAAGTAGACAGGAAGCTAAAAAATAATTTTTCTTCGGAAAATGTGGTATTTTTTTCAAGAACATCCTATCAGCTTGTGCATAAGTCAAAAACGACGAAAGTTAGAGAGTTGAAAATTTGGTCAAATAATCTTCAAATAAATTGATTGGACACCTCTATCAACGTTTTTCCAAAAAATAGACAGGAAGCTAAAAAATAATTTTTCTTCGGAAAATGTGGTATTTTCTTCAAGAACATCCTATCAGACCGTGCATAAGTCAAAAACGACGAAAGTTAGAGAGTTGAAAATTTGTACAAATATTCTTCAAATAAAATGATTGGACACCTCTATCAACGTTTTTCGAAAAAATAGACAGGGAGCTAAAAAATAATTTTTCTTCGGAAAATGTGGTATTTTTTTCAAGAACATCCTATCAGCTTGTGCATAAGTCAAAAACGACGAAAGTTAGAGAGTTGAAAATTTGGTCAAATATTCTTCAAATAAATTGATTGGACACCTCTATCAACGTTTTTCGAAAAAATAGACAGGAAGCTAAAAAATAATTTTTCTTCGGAAAATGTGGTATTTTTTTCAAGAACATCCTATCAGCTTGTGCATAAGTCAAAAACGACAAAAGTTAGAGAGTTGAAAATTTGGTCAAATAATCTTCAAATAAATTGATTGGACACCTCTATCAACGTTTTTCGAAAAAATAGACAGGAAGCTAAAAAATAATTTTTCTTCGGAAAATGTGTTATTTTTTTCAAGAACATCCTATCAGACCGTGCATAAGTCAAAAACGACGAAAGTTAGAGAGTTGAAAATTTGTACAAATATTCTTCAAATAAATTGATTGGACACCTCTATCAACGTTTTTCGAAAAAATAGACAGGAAGCTAAAAAATAATTTTTCTTCCGAAAATGTGGTATTTTTTTCAAGAACATCCTATCAGACCGTGCATAAGTCAAAAACCACGAAAGTTAGAGAGTTAAAAATTTGTACAAATATTCTTCAAATAAAATGATTGGACACCTCTATCAACGTTTTTCGAAAAAATAGACAGGGAGCTAAAAAATAATTTTTCTTCGGAAAATGTGGTATTTTTTTCAAGAACATCCTATCAGACCGTGCATAAGTCAAAAACGACGAAAGTTAGAGAGTTGAAAATTTGGTCAAATATTCTTCAAATAAATTGATTGGACACCTCTATCAACGTTTTTCGAAAAAATAGACAGGAAGCTAAAAAATAATTTTTCTTCGGAAAATGTGGTATTTTTTTCAAGAACATCCTATCAGACCGTGCATAAGTCAAAAACGACGAAAGTTAGAGAGTTGAAAATTTGGTCAAATATTCTTCAAATAAATTGATTGGACACCTCTATCAACGTTTTTCGAAAAAATAGACAGGAAGCTAAAAAATAATTTTTCTTCGGAAAATGTGGTATTTTTTTCAAGAACATCCTATCAGACCGTGCATAAGTCAAAAACGACGAAAGTTAGAGAGTTGAAAATTTGGTCAAATATTCTTCAAATAAATTGATTGGACACCTCTATCAACGTTTTTCGAAAAAATAGACAAGAAGCTAAAAAATAATTTTTCTTCGGAAAATGTGGTATTTTCTTCAAGAACATCCTATCAGACCGTGCATAAGTCAAAAACGACGAAAGTTAGAGAGTTGAAAATTTGTAGAAATATTCTTCAAATAAAATGATTGGACACCTCTATCAACGTTTTTCGAAAAAATAGACAGGGAGCTAAAAAATAATTTTTCTTCGGAAAATGTGGTATTTTTTTCAAGAACATCCTATCAGCTTGTGCATAAGTCAAAAACGACGAAAGTTAGAGAGTTGAAAATTTGGTCAAATATTCTTCAAATAAATTGATTGGACACCTCTATCAACGTTTTTCAAAAAAATAGACAGGAAGCTAAAAAATAATTTTTCTTCGGAAAATGTGGTATTTTTTTCAAGAACATCCTATCAGCTTGTGCATAAGTCAAAAACGACGAAAGTTAGAGAGTTGAAAATTTGGTCAAATAATCTTCAAATAAATTGATTGGACACTTCTATCAACGTTTTTCGAAAAAATAGACAGGAAGCTAAAAAATAATTTTTCTTCGGAAAATGTGGTATTTTTTTCAAGAACATCCTATCAGACCGTGCATAAGTCAAAAACGACGAAAGTTAGAGAGTTGAAAATTTGGTCAAATATTCTTCAAATAAATTGATTGGACACCTTTATCAACGTTTTTCGAAAAAATAGACAGGAAGCTAAAAAATAATTTTTCTTCGGAAAATGTGGTATTTTTTTCAAGAACATCCTATCAGACCGTGCATAAGTCAAAAACAACGAAAGTTAGAGAGTTGAAAATTTGTACAAATATTCTTCAAATAAAATTAATGGACACCTCTATCAACGTTTTTCGTGAAAATAGACAGGAAGCTAAAAAATAATTTTTCTTCCGAAAATGTGGTATTTTTTTCAAGAACATCCTATCAGACCGTGCATAAGTCAAAAACGACGAAAGTTAGCGAGTTGAAAATTTGGTCAAATATTCTTCAAATAAATTGATTGGACACCTTTATCAACGTTTTTCGAAAAAATAGACAGGAAGCTAAAAAATAATTTTTCTTCGGAAAATGTGGTATTTTTTTCAAGAACATCCTATCAGCTTGTGCATAAGTCAAAAACGACAAAAGTTAGAGAGTTGAAAATTTGGTCAAATAATCTTCAAATAAATTGATTGGACACCTTTATCAACGTTTTTCGAAAAAATAGACAGGAAGCTAAAAAATAATTTTTCTTCGGAAAATGTGGTATTTTTTTCAAGAACATCCTATCAGACCGTGCATAAGTCAAAAACGACGAAAGTTAGAGAGTTGAAAATTTGTACAAATATTCTTCAAATAAATTGATTGGACACCTCTATCAACGTTTTTCCAAAAAATAGACAGGAAGCTAAAAAATAATTTTTCTTCCGAAAATGTGGTATTTTTTTCAAGAACATCCTATCAGACCGTGCATAAGTCAAAAACCACGAAAGTTAGAGAGTTAAAAATTTGTACAAATATTCTTCAAATAAAATGATTGGACACCTCTATCAACGTTTTTCGAAAAAATAGACAGGAAGCTAAAAAATAATTTTTCTTCGGAAAATGTGGTATTTTTTTCAAGAACATCCTATCAGACCGTGCATAAGTCAAAAACGACGAAAGTTAGAGAGTTGAAAATTTGGTCAAATATTCTTCAAATAAATTGATTGGACACCTCTATCAACGTTTTTCGAAAAAATAGACAAGAAGCTAAAAAATAATTTTTCTTCGGAAAATGTGGTATTTTCTTCAAGAACATCCTATCAGACCGTGCATAAGTCAAAAACGACGAAAGTTAGAGAGTTGAAAATTTGTAGAAATATTCTTCAAATAAAATGATTGGACACCTCTATCAACGTTTTTCGAAAAAATAGACAGGGAGCTAAAAAATAATTTTTCTTCGGAAAATGTGGTATTTTTTTCAAGAACATCCTATCAGCTTGTGCATAAGTCAAAAACGACGAAAGTTAGAGAGTTGAAAATTTGGTCAAATATTCTTCAAATAAATTGATTGGACACCTCTATCAACGTTTTTCAAAAAAATAGACAGGAAGCTAAAAAATAATTTTTCTTCGGAAAATGTGGTATTTTTTTCAAGAACATCCTATCAGCTTGTGCATAAGTCAAAAACGACGAAAGTTAGAGAGTTGAAAATTTGGTCAAATAATCTTCAAATAAATTGATTGGACACTTCTATCAACGTTTTTCGAAAAAATAGACAGGAAGCTAAAAAATAATTTTTCTTCGGAAAATGTGGTATTTTTTTCAAGAACATCCTATCAGACCGTGCATAAGTCAAAAACGACGAAAGTTAGAGAGTTGAAAATTTGGTCAAATATTCTTCAAATAAATTGATTGGACACCTCTATCAACGTTTTTCGAAAAAATAGACAGGAAGCTAAAAAATAATTTTTCTTCGGAAAATGTGGTATTTTTTTCAAGAACATCCTATCAGACCGTGCATAAGTCAAAAACAACGAAAGTTAGAGAGTTGAAAATTTGTACAAATATTCTTCAAATAAAATTAATGGACACCTCTATCAACGTTTTTCGTGAAAATAGACAGGAAGCTAAAAAATAATTTTTCTTCCGAAAATGTGGTATTTTTTTCAAGAACATCCTATCAGACCGTGCATAAGTCAAAAACGACGAAAGTTAGAGAGTTGAAAATTTGGTCAAATATTCTTCAAATAAATTGATTGGACACCTCTATCAACGTTTTTCGAAAAAATAGACAGGAAGCTAAAAAATAATTTTTCTTCGGAAAATGTGGTATTTTTTTCAAGAACATCCTATCAGCTTGTGCATAAGTCAAAAACGACAAAAGTTAGAGAGTTGAAAATTTGGTCAAATAATCTTCAAATAAATTGATTGGACACCTCTATCAACGTTTTTCGAAAAAATAGACAGGAAGCTAAAAAATAATTTTTCTTCGGAAAATGTGGTATTTTTTTCAAGAACATCCTATCAGACCGTGCATAAGTCAAAAACGACGAAAGTTAGAGAGTTGAAAATTTGGTCAAATATTCTTCAAATAAATTGATTGGACACCTCTATCAACGTTTTTCAAAAAAATAGACAAGAAGCTAAAAAATAATTTTTCTTCGGAAAATGTCGTATTTTCTTCAAGAACATCCTATCAGACCGTGCATAAGTCAAAAACGACGAAAGTTAGAGAGTTGAAAATTTGTACAAATATTCTTCAAATAAAATGATTGGACACCTCTATCAACGTTTTTCGAAAAAATAGACAGGGAGCTAAAAAATAATTTTTCTTCGGAAAATGTGGTATTTTTTTCAAGAACATCCTATCAGCTTGTGCATAAGTCAAAAACGACGAAAGTTAGAGAGTTGAAAATTTGGTCAAATATTCTTCAAATAAATTGATTGGACACCTCTATCAACGTTTTTCGAAAAAGTAGACAGGAAGCTAAAAAATAATTTTTCTTCGGAAAATGTGGTATTTTTTTCAAGAACATCCTATCAGCTTGTGCATAAGTCAAAAACGACGAAAGTTAGAGAGTTGAAAATTTGGTCAAATAATCTTCAAATAAATTGATTGGACACCTCTATCAACGTTTTTCCAAAAAATAGACAGGAAGCTAAAAAATAATTTTTCTTCGGAAAATGTGGTATTTTCTTCAAGAACATCCTATCCGACCGTGCATAAGTCAAAAACGACGAAAGTTAGAGAGTTGAAAATTTGTACAAATATTCTTCAAATAAAATGATTGGACACCTCTATCAACGTTTTTCGAAAAAATAGACAGGGAGCTAAAAAATAATTTTTCTTCGGAAAATGTGGTATTTTTTTCAAGAACATCCTATCAGCTTGTGCATAAGTCAAAAACGACGAAAGTTAGAGAGTTGAAAATTTGGTCAAATATTCTTCAAATAAATTGATTGGACACCTTTATCAACGTTTTTCGAAAAAGTAGACAGGAAGCTAAAAAATAATTTTTCTTCGGAAAATGTGGTATTTTTTTCAAGAACATCCTATCAGCTTGTGCATAAGTCAAAAACGACGAAAGTTAGAGAGTTGAAACTTTGGTCAAATAATCTTCAAATAAATTGATTGGACACCTCTATCAACGTTTTTCGAAAAAATAGACAGGAAGCTAAAAAATAATTTTTCTTCGGAAAATGTGGTATTTTCTTCAAGAACATCCTATCAGACCGTGCATAAGTCAAAAACGACGAAAGTTAGAGAGTTGAAAATTTGTACAAATATTCTTCAAATAAAATGATTGGACACCTCTATCAACGTTTTTCGAAAAAATAGACAGGGAGCTAAAAAATAATTTTTCTTCGGAAAATGTGGTATTTTTTTCAAGAACATCCTATCAGCTTGTGCATAAGTCAAAAACGACGAAAGTTAGAGAGTTGAAAATTTGGTCAAATATTCTTCAAATAAATTGATTGGACACCTCTATCAACGTTTTTCGAAAAAATAGACAGGAAGCTAAAAAATAATTTTTCTTCGGAAAATGTGGTATTTTTTTCAAGAACATCCTATCAGACCGTGCATAAGTCAAAAACAACGAAAGTTAGAGAGTTGAAAATTTGTACAAATATTCTTCAAATAAAATTATTGGACACCTCTATCAACGTTTTTCGAGAAAATAGACAGGAAGCTAAAAAATAATTTTTCTTCCGAAAATGTGGTATTTTTTTCAAGAACATCCTATCAGACCGTGCATAAGTCAAAAACGACGAAAGTTAGAGAGTTGAAAATTTGTACAAATATTCTTCAAATAAAATGATTGGACACCTCTATCAACGTTTCTCGAGAAAATAGACAGGAAGCTAAAAAATAATTTTTCTTCCGAAAATGTGGTATTTTTTTCAAGAACATCCTATCAGACCGTGCATAAGTCAAAAACGACGAAAGTTAGAGAGTTGAAAATTTGTACAAATATTCTTCAAATAAAATGATTGGACACCTCTATCAACGTTTTTCGAGAAAATAGACAGGAAGCTAAAAAATAATTTTTCTTCCGAAAATGTGGTATTTTTTTCAAGAACATCCTATCAGACCGTGCATAAGTCAAAAACGACGAAAGTTAGAGAGTTGAAAATTTGTACAAATATTCTTCAAATAAAATGATTGGACACCTCTATCAACGTTTCTCGAGAAAATAGACAGGAAGCTAAAAAATAATTTTTCTTCCGAAAATGTGGTATTTTTTTCAAGAACATCCTATCAGACCGTGCATAAGTCAAAAACGACGAAAGTTAGAGAGTTGAAAATTTGGTCAAATATTCTTCAAATAAATTGATTGGACACCTCTATCAACGTTTTTCGAAAAAATAGACAGGAAGCTAAAAAATAATTTTTCTTCGGAAAATGTGGTATTTTTTTCAAGAATATCCTATCAGACCGTGCATAAGTCAAAAACGACGAAAGTTAGAGAGTTGAAAATTTGGTCAAATATTCTTCAAATAAATTGATTGGACACCTCTATCAACGTTTTTCGAAAAAATAGACAAGAAGCTAAAAAATAATTTTTCTTCGGAAAATGTGGTATTTTCTTCAAGAACATCCTATCAGACCGTGCATAAGTCAAAAACGACGAAAGTTAGAAAGTTGAAAATTTGTACAAATATTCTTCAAATAAAATGATTAGACACCTCTATCAACGTTTTTCGAAAAAATAGACAGGGAGCTAAAAAATAATTTTTCTTCGGAAAATGTGGTATTTTTTTCAAGAACATCCTATCAGCTTGTGCATAAGTCAAAAACGACGAAAGTTAGAGAGTTGAAAATTTGGTCAAATATTCTTCAAATAAATTGATTGGACACCTCTATCAACGTTTTTCGAAAAAATAGACAGGAAGCTAAAAAATAATTTTTCTTCGGAAAATGTGGTATTTTTTTCAAGAACATCCTATCAGCTTGTGCATAAGTCAAAAACGACGAAAGTTAGAGAGTTGAAAATTTGGTCAAATAATCTTCAAATAAATTGATTGGACACCTCTATCAACGTTTTTCGAAAAAATAGACAGGAAGCTAAAAAATAATTTTTCTTCGGAAAATGTGGTATTTTTTTCAAGAACATCCTATCAGACCGTGCATAAGTCAAAAACGACGAAAGTTAGAGAGTTGAAAATTTGGTCAAATATTCTTCAAATAAATTGATTGGACACCTCTATCAACGTTTTTCGAAAAAGTAGACAGGAAGCTAAAAAATAATTTTTCTTCGGAAAATGTGGTATTTTTTTCAAGAACATCCTATCAGCTTGTGCATAAGTCAAAAACGACGAAAGTTAGAGAGTTGAAAATTTGGTCAAATAATCTTCAAATAAATTGATTGGACACCTCTATCAACGTTTTTCCAAAAAATAGACAGGAAGCTAAAAAATAATTTTTCTTCGGAAAATGTGGTATTTTCTTCAAGAACATCCTATCAGACCGTGCATAAGTCAAAAACGACGAAAGTTAGAGAGTTGAAAATTTGTACAAATATTCTTCAAATAAAATGATTGGACACCTCTATCAACGTTTTTCGAAAAAATAGACAGGGAGCTAAAAAATAATTTTTCTTCGGAAAATGTGGTATTTTTTTCAAGAACATCCTATCAGCTTGTGCATAAGTCAAAAACGACGAAAGTTAGAGAGTTGAAAATTTGGTCAAATATTCTTCAAATAAATTGATTGGACACCTCTATCAACGTTTTTCGAAAAAATAGACAGGAAGCTAAAAAATAATTTTTCTTCGGAAAATGTGGTATTTTTTTCAAGAACATCCTATCAGCTTGTGCATAAGTCAAAAACGACAAAAGTTAGAGAGTTGAAAATTTGGTCAAATAATCTTCAAATAAATTGATTGGACACCTCTATCAACGTTTTTCGAAAAAATAGACAGGAAGCTAAAAAATAATTTTTCTTCGGAAAATGTGTTATTTTTTTCAAGAACATCCTATCAGACCGTGCATAAGTCAAAAACGACGAAAGTTAGAGAGTTGAAAATTTGTACAAATATTCTTCAAATAAATTGATTGGACACCTCTATCAACGTTTTTCGAAAAAATAGACAGGAAGCTAAAAAATAATTTTTCTTCCGAAAATGTGGTATTTTTTTCAAGAACATCCTATCAGACCGTGCATAAGTCAAAAACCACGAAAGTTAGAGAGTTAAAAATTTGTACAAATATTCTTCAAATAAAATGATTGGACACCTCTATCAACGTTTTTCGAAAAAATAGACAGGGAGCTAAAAAATAATTTTTCTTCGGAAAATGTGGTATTTTTTTCAAGAACATCCTATCAGACCGTGCATAAGTCAAAAACGACGAAAGTTAGAGAGTTGAAAATTTGGTCAAATATTCTTCAAATAAATTGATTGGACACCTCTATCAACGTTTTTCGAAAAAATAGACAAGAAGCTAAAAAATAATTTTTCTTCGGAAAATGTGGTATTTTCTTCAAGAACATCCTATCAGACCGTGCATAAGTCAAAAACGACGAAAGTTAGAGAGTTGAAAATTTGTACAAATATTCTTCAAATAAAATGATTGGACACCTCTATCAACGTTTTTCGAAAAAATAGACAGGGAGCTAAAAAATAATTTTTCTTCGGAAAATGTGGTATTTTTTTCAAGAACATCCTATCAGCTTGTGCATAAGTCAAAAACGACGAAAGTTAGAGAGTTGAAAATTTGGTCAAATATTCTTCAAATAAATTGATTGGACACCTCTATCAACGTTTTTCGAAAAAATAGACAGGAAGCTAAAAAATAATTTTTCTTCGGAAAATGTGGTATTTTTTTCAAGAACATCCTATCAGCTTGTGCATAAGTCAAAAACGACAAAAGTTAGAGAGTTGAAAATTTGGTCAAATAATCTTCAAATAAATTGATTGGACACCTCTATCAACGTTTTTCGAAAAAATAGACAGGAAGCTAAAAAATAATTTTTCTTCGGAAAATGTGTTATTTTTTTCAAGAACATCCTATCAGACCGTGCATAAGTCAAAAACGACGAAAGTTAGAGAGTTGAAAATTTGTACAAATATTCTTCAAATAAATTGATTGGACACCTCTATCAACGTTTTTCGAAAAAATAGACAGGAAGCTAAAAAATAATTTTTCTTCGGAAAATGTGGTATTTTTTTCAAGAACATCCTATCAGACCGTGCATAAGTCAAAAACGACGAAAGTTAGAGAGTTGAAAATTTGGTCAAATATTCTTCAAATAAATTGATTGGACACCTCTATCAACGTTTTTCAAAAAAATAGACAAGAAGCTAAAAAATAATTTTTCTTCGGAAAATGTGGTATTTTCTTCAAGAACATCCTATCAGACCGTGCATAAGTCAAAAACGACGAAAGTTAGAGAGTTGAAAATTTGTACAAATATTCTTCAAATAAAATGATTGGACACCTCTATCAACGTTTTTCGAAAAAATAGACAGGGAGCTAAAAAATAATTTTTCTTCGGAAAATGTGGTATTTTTTTCAAGAACATCCTATCAGCTTGTGCATAAGTCAAAAACGACGAAAGTTAGAGAGTTGAAAATTTGGTCAAATATTCTTCAAATAAATTGATTGGACACCTCTATCAACGTTTTTCGAAAAAGTAGACAGGAAGCTAAAAAATAATTTTTCTTCGGAAAATGTGGTATTTTTTTCAAGAACATCCTATCAGCTTGTGCATAAGTCAAAAACGACGAAAGTTAGAGAGTTGAAAATTTGGTCAAATAATCTTCAAATAAATTGATTGGACACCTCTATCAACGTTTTTCCAAAAAATAGACAGGAAGCTAAAAAATAATTTTTCTTCGGAAAATGTGGTATTTTCTTCAAGAACATCCTATCAGACCGTGCATAAGTCAAAAACGACGAAAGTTAGAGAGTTGAAAATTTGTACAAATATTCTTCAAATAAAATGATTGCACACCTCTATCAACGTTTTTCGAAAAAATAGACAGGGAGCTAAAAAATAATTTTTCTTCGGAAAATGTGGTATTTTTTTCAAGAACATCCTATCAGCTTGTGCATAAGTCAAAAACGACCAAAGTTAGAGAGTTGAAAATTTGGTCAAATATTCTTCAAATAAATTGATTGGACACCTCTATCAACGTTTTTCGAAAAAATAGACAGGAAGCTAAAAAATAATTTTTCTTCGGAAAATGTGGTATTTTTTTCAAGAACATCCTATCAGCTTGTGCATAAGTCAAAAACGACAAAAGTTAGAGAGTTGAAAATTTGGTCAAATAATCTTCAAATAAATTGATTGGACACCTCTATCAACGTTTTTCGAAAAAATAGACAGGAAGCTAAAAAATAATTTTTCTTCGGAAAATGTGTTATTTTTTTCAAGAACATCCTATCAGACCGTGCATAAGTCAAAAACGACGAAAGTTAGAGAGTTGAAAATTTGTACAAATATTCTTCAAATAAATTGATTGGACACCTCTATCAACGTTTTTCGAAAAAATAGACAGGAAGCTAAAAAATAATTTTTCTTCCGAAAATGTGGTATTTTTTTCAAGAACATCCTATCAGACCGTGCATAAGTCAAAAACCACGAAAGTTAGAGAGTTAAAAATTTGTACAAATATTCTTCAAATAAAATGATTGGACAACTCTATCAACGTTTTTCGAAAAAATAGACAGGGAGCTAAAAAATAATTTTTCTTCGGAAAATGTGGTATTTTTTTCAAGAACATCCTATCAGACCGTGCATAAGTCAAAAACGACGAAAGTTAGAGAGTTGAAAATTTGGTCAAATATTCTTCAAATAAATTGATTGGACACCTCTATCAACGTTTTTCGAAAAAATAGACAGGGAGCTAAAAAATAATTTTTCTTCGGAAAATGTGGTATTTTTTTCAAGAACATCCTATCAGCTTGTGCATAAGTCAAAAACGACGAAAGTTAGAGAGTTGAAAATTTGGTCAAATATTCTTCAAATAAATTGATTGGACACCTCTATCAACGTTTTTCGAAAAAATAGACAGGAAGCTAAAAAATAATTTTTCTTCGGAAAATGTGGTATTTTTTTCAAGAACATCCTATCAGCTTGTGCATAAGTCAAAAACGACAAAAGTTAGAGAGTTGAAAATTTGGTCAAATAATCTTCAAATAAATTGATTGGACACCTCTATCAACGTTTTTCGAAAAAATAGACAGGAAGCTAAAAAATAATTTTTCTTCGGAAAATGTGTTATTTTTTTCAAGAACATCCTATCAGACCGTGCATAAGTCAAAAACGACGAAAGTTAGAGAGTTGAAAATTTGTACAAATATTCTTCAAATAAATTGATTGGACACCTCTATCAACGTTTTTCGAAAAAATAGACAGGAAGCTAAAAAATAATTTTTCTTCCGAAAATGTGGTATTTTTTTCAAGAACATCCTATCAGACCGTGCATAAGTCAAAAACGACGAAAGTTAGAGAGTTGAAAATTTGTAGAAATATTCTTCAAATAAAATGATTGGACACCTCTATCAACGTTTTTCGAAAAAATAGACAGGGAGCTAAAAAATAATTTTTCTTCGGAAAATGTGGTATTTTTTTCAAGAACATCCTATCAGACCGTGCATAAGTCAAAAACGACGAAAGTTAGAGAGTTGAAAATTTGGTCAAATATTCTTCAAATAAATTGATTGGACACCTTATACACATCTCTTCGAAAAAATAGACAGGAAGCTAAAAAATAATTTTTCTTCGGAAAATGTGGTATTTTTTTCAAGAACATCCTATCAGACCGTGCATAAGTCAAAAACAACGAAAGTTAGAGAGTTGAAAATTTGTACAAATATTCTTCAAATAAAATTAATGGACACCTCTATCAACGTTTTTCGTGAAAATAGACAGGAAGCTAAAAAATAATTTTTCTTCCGAAAATGTGGTATTTTTTTCAAGAACATCCTATCAGACCGTGCATAAGTCAAAAACGACGAAAGTTAGCGAGTTGAAAATTTGGTCAAATATTCTTCAAATAAATTGATTGGACACCTCTATCAACGTTTTTCGAAAAAATAGACAGGAAGCTAAAAAATAATTTTTCTTCGGAAAATGTGGTATTTTTTTCAAGAACATCCTATCAGCTTGTGCATAAGTCAAAAACGACAAAAGTTAGAGAGTTGAAAATTTGGTCAAATAATCTTCAAATAAATTGATTGGACACCTCTATCAACGTTTTTCGAAAAAATAGACAGGAAGCTAAAAAATAATTTTTCTTCGGAAAATGTGGTATTTTTTTCAAGAACATCCTATCAGACCGTGCATAAGTCAAAAACGACGAAAGTTAGAGAGTTGAAAATTTGTACAAATATTCTTCAAATAAATTGATTGGACACCTCTATCAACGTTTTTCGAAAAAATAGACAGGAAGCTAAAAAATAATTTTTCTTCCGAAAATGTGGTATTTTTTTCAAGAACATCCTATCAGACCGTGCATAAGTCAAAAACCACGAAAGTTAGAGAGTTAAAAATTTGTACAAATATTCTTCAAATAAAATGATTGGACACCTCTATCAACGTTTTTCGAAAAAATAGACAGGAAGCTAAAAAATAATTTTTCTTCGGAAAATGTGGTATTTTTTTCAAGAACATCCTATCAGACCGTGCATAAGTCAAAAACGACGAAAGTTAGAGAGTTGAAAATTTGGTCAAATATTCTTCAAATAAATTGATTGGACACCTCTATCAACGTTTTTCGAAAAAATAGACAAGAAGCTAAAAAATAATTTTTCTTCGGAAAATGTGGTATTTTCTTCAAGAACATCCTATCAGACCGTGCATAAGTCAAAAACGACGAAAGTTAGAGAGTTGAAAATTTGTAGAAATATTCTTCAAATAAAATGATTGGACACCTCTATCAACGTTTTTCGAAAAAATAGACAGGAAGCTAAAAAATAATTTTTCTTCGGAAAATGTGGTATTTTTTTCAAGAACATCCTATCAGACCGTGCATAAGTCAAAAACGACGAAAGTTAGAGAGTTGAAAATTTGGTCAAATATTCTTCAAATAAATTGATTGGACACCTCTATCAACGTTTTTCAAAAAAATAGACAAGAAGCTAAAAAATAATTTTTCTTCGGAAAATGTGGTATTTTCTTCAAGAACATCCTATCAGACCGTGCATAAGTCAAAAACGACGAAAGTTAGAGAGTTGAAAATTTGTACAAATATTCTTCAAATAAAATGATTGGACACCTCTATCAACGTTTTTCGAAAAAATAGACAGGGAGCTAAAAAATAATTTTTCTTCGGAAAATGTGGTATTTTTTTCAAGAACATCCTATCAGCTTGTGCATAAGTCAAAAACGACGAAAGTTAGAGAGTTGAAAATTTGGTCAAATATTCTTCAAATAAATTGATTGGACACCTCTATCAACGTTTTTCGAAAAAATAGACAGGAAGCTAAAAAATAATTTTTCTTCGGAAAATGTGGTATTTTTTTCAAGAACATCCTATCAGCTTGTGCATAAGTCAAAAACGACAAAAGTTAGAGAGTTGAAAATTTGGTCAAATAATCTTCAAATAAATTGATTGGACACCTCTATCAACGTTTTTCGAAAAAATAGACAGGAAGCTAAAAAATAATTTTTCTTCGGAAAATGTGTTATTTTTTTCAAGAACATCCTATCAGACCGTGCATAAGTCAAAAACGACGAAAGTTAGAGAGTTGAAAATTTGTACAAATATTCTTCAAATAAATTGATTGGACACCTCTATCAACGTTTTTCGAAAAAATAGACAGGAAGCTAAAAAATAATTTTTCTTCGGAAAATGTGGTATTTTTTTCAAGAACATCCTATCAGACCGTGCATAAGTCAAAAACGACGAAAGTTAGAGAGTTGAAAATTTGGTCAAATATTCTTCAAATAAATTGATTGGACACCTCTATCAACGTTTTTCAAAAAAATAGACAAGAAGCTAAAAAATAATTTTTCTTCGGAAAATGTGGTATTTTCTTCAAGAACATCCTATCAGACCGTGCATAAGTCAAAAACGACGAAAGTTAGAGAGTTGAAAATTTGTACAAATATTCTTCAAATAAAATGATTGGACACCTCTATCAACGTTTTTCGAAAAAATAGACAGACACATCTCGTGAGAGTTAATTTTTCTTCGGAAAATGTGGTATTTTTTTCAAGAACATCCTATCAGCTTGTGCATAAGTCAAAAACGACGAAAGTTAGAGAGTTGAAAATTTGGTCAAATATTCTTCAAATAAATTGATTGGACACCTCTATCAACGTTTTTCGAAAAAGTAGACAGGAAGCTAAAAAATAATTTTTCTTCGGAAAATGTGGTATTTTTTTCAAGAACATCCTATCAGCTTGTGCATAAGTCAAAACGACGAAAGTTAGAGAGTTGAAAATTTGGTCAAATAATCTTCAAATAAATTGATTGGACACCTCTATCAACGTTTTTCCAAAAAATAGACAGGAAGCTAAAAAATAATTTTTCTTCGGAAAATGTGGTATTTTCTTCAAGAACATCCTATCAGACCGTGCATAAGTCAAAAACGACGAAAGTTAGAGAGTTGAAAATTTGTACAAATATTCTCAAATAAAATGATTGGACACCTCTATCAACGTTTTTCGAAAAATAGACAGGGAGCTAAAAAATAATTTTTCTTCGGAAAATGTGGTATTTTTTCAAGAACATCCTATCAGCTTGTGCATAAGTCAAAAACGACCAAAGTTAGAGAGTTGAAAATTTGGTCAAATATTCTTCAAATAAATTGATTGGACACCTCTATCAACGTTTTTCGAAAAAATAGACAGGAAGCTAAAAAATAATTTTTCTTCGGAAAATGTGGTATTTTTTTCAAGAACATCCTATCAGCTTGTGCATAAGTCAAAAACGACAAAAGTTAGAGAGTTGAAAATTTGGTCAAATAATCTTCAAATAAATTGATTGGACACCTCTATCAACGTTTTTCGAAAAAATAGACAGGAAGCTAAAAAATAATTTTTCTTCGGAAAATGTGTTATTTTTTTCAAGAACATCCTATCAGACCGTGCATAAGTCAAAAACGACGAAAGTTAGAGAGTTGAAAATTTGTACAAATATTCTTCAAATAAATTGATTGGACACCTCTATCAACGTTTTTCGAAAAAATAGACAGGAAGCTAAAAAATAATTTTTCTTCCGAAAATGTGGTATTTTTTCAAGAACATCCTATCAGACCGTGCATAAGTCAAAAACCACGAAAGTTAGAGAGTTAAAAATTTGTACAAATATTCTTCAAATAAAATGATTGGACACCTCTATCAACGTTTTTCGAAAAAATAGACAGGGAGCTAAAAAATAATTTTTCTTCGGAAAATGTGGTATTTTTTTCAAGAACATCCTATCAGACCGTGCATAAGTCAAAAACGACGAAAGTTAGAGAGTTGAAAATTTGGTCAAATATTCTTCAAATAAATTGATTGGACACCTCTATCAACGTTTTTCGAAAAAATAGACAGGGAGCTAAAAAATAATTTTTCTTCGGAAAATGTGGTATTTTTTTCAAGAACATCCTATCAGCTTGTGCATAAGTCAAAAACGACGAAAGTTAGAGAGTTGAAAATTTGGTCAAATATTCTTCAAATAAATTGATTGGACACCTCTATCAACGTTTTTCGAAAAAATAGACAGGAAGCTAAAAATAATTTTTCTTCGGAAAATGTGGTATTTTTTTTCAAGAACATCCTATCAGCTTGTGCATAAGTCAAAAACGACAAAAGTTAGAGAGTTGAAAATTTGGTCAAATAATCTTCAAATAAATTGATTGGACACCTCTATCAACGTTTTTCGAAAAAATAGACAGGAAGCTAAAAAATAATTTTTCTTCGGAAAATGTGTTATTTTTTTCAAGAACATCCTATCAGACCGTGCATAAGTCAAAAACGACGAAAGTTAGAGAGTTGAAAATTTGTACAAATATTCTTCAAATAAATTGATTGGACACCTCTATCAACGTTTTTCGAAAAAATAGACAGGAAGCTAAAAAATAATTTTTCTTCCGAAAATGTGGTATTTTTTTCAAGAACATCCTATCAGACCGTGCATAAGTCAAAAACCACGAAAGTTAGAGAGTTAAAAATTTGTACAAATATTCTTCAAATAAAATGATTGGACACCTCTATCAACGTTTTTCGAAAAAAATAGACAGGGAGCTAAAAAATAATTTTTCTTCGGAAAATGTGGTATTTTTTTCAAGAACATCCTATCAGACCGTGCATAAGTCAAAAACGACGAAAGTTAGAGAGTTGAAAATTTGGTCAAATATTCTTCAAATAAATTGATTGGACACCTCTATCAACGTTTTTCGAAAAAATAGACAGGAAGCTAAAAAATAATTTTTCTTCGGAAAATGTGGTATTTTTTTCAAGAACATCCTATCAGACCGTGCATAAGTCAAAAACGACGAAAGTTAGAGAGTTGAAAATTTGGTCAAATATTCTTCAAATAAATTGATTGGACACCTCTATCAACGTTTTTCGAAAAAATAGACAGGAAGCTAAAAAATAATTTTTCTTCGGAAAATGTGGTATTTTTTTCAAGAACATCCTATCAGACCGTGCATAAGTCAAAAACGACGAAAGTTAGAGAGTTGAAAATTTGGTCAAATATTCTTCAAATAAATTGATTGGACACCTCTATCAACGTTTTTCGGAAAAATAGACAAGAAGCTAAAAAATAATTTTTCTTCGGAAAATGTGGTATTTTCTTCAAGAACATCCTATCAGACCGTGCATAAGTCAAAAACGACGAAAGTTAGAGAGTTGAAAATTTGTAGAAATATTCTTCAAATAAAATGATTGGACACCTCTATCAACGTTTTCGAAAAAATAGACAGGGAGCTAAAAAATAATTTTTCTTCGGAAAATGTGGTATTTTTTTCAAGAACATCCTATCAGACCGTGCATAAGTCAAAAACGACGAAAGTTAGAGAGTTGAAAATTTGGTCAAATATTCTTCAAATAAATTGATTGGACACCTTTATCAACGTTTTTCGAAAAAATAGACAGGAAGCTAAAAAATAATTTTTCTTCGGAAAATGTGGTATTTTTTTCAAGAACATCCTATCAGACCGTGCATAAGTCAAAAACAACGAAAGTTAGAGAGTTGAAAATTTGTACAAATATTCTTCAAATAAAATTAATGGACACCTCTATCAACGTTTTTCGTGAAAATAGACAGGAAGCTAAAAAATAATTTTTCTTCCGAAAATGTGGTATTTTTTTCAAGAACATCCTATCAGACCGTGCATAAGTCAAAAACGACGAAAGTTAGCGAGTTGAAAATTTGGTCAAATATTCTTCAAATAAATTGATTGGACACCTCTATCAACGTTTTTCGAAAAAATAGACAGGAAGCTAAAAAATAATTTTTCTTCGGAAAATGACACATCTCGTGAGAGTACATCCTATCAGCTTGTGCATAAGTCAAAAACGACAAAAGTTAGAGAGTTGAAAATTTGGTCAAATAATCTTCAAATAAATTGATTGGACACCTCTATCAACGTTTTTCGAAAAAATAGACAGGAAGCTAAAAAATAATTTTTCTTCGGAAAATGTGGTATTTTTTTCAAGAACATCCTATCAGACCGTGCATAAGTCAAAAACGACGAAAGTTAGAGAGTTGAAAATTTGTACAAATATTCTTCAAATAAATTGATTGGACACCTCTATCAACGTTTTTCGAAAAAATAGACAGGAAGCTAAAAAATAATTTTTCTTCCGAAAATGTGGTATTTTTTTCAAGAACATCCTATCAGACCGTGCATAAGTCAAAAACCACGAAAGTTAGAGAGTTAAAAATTTGTACAAATATTCTTCAAATAAAATGATTGGACACCTCTATCAACGTTTTTCGAAAAAATAGACAGGAAGCTAAAAAATAATTTTTCTTCGGAAAATGTGGTATTTTTTTCAAGAACATCCTATCAGACCGTGCATAAGTCAAAAACGACGAAAGTTAGAGAGTTGAAAATTTGGTCAAATATTCTTCAAATAAATTGATTGGACACCTCTATCAACGTTTTTCGAAAAAATAGACAAGAAGCTAAAAAATAATTTTTCTTCGGAAAATGTGGTATTTTCTTCAAGAACATCCTATCAGACCGTGCATAAGTCAAAAACGACGAAAGTTAGAGAGTTGAAAATTTGTAGAAATATTCTTCAAATAAAATGATTGGACACCTCTATCAACGTTTTTCGAAAAAATAGACAGGGAGCTAAAAAATAATTTTTCTTCGGAAAATGTGGTATTTTTTTCAAGAACATCCTATCAGCTTGTGCATAAGTCAAAAACGACGAAAGTTAGAGAGTTGAAAATTTGGTCAAATATTCTTCAAATAAATTGATTGGACACCTCTATCAACGTTTTTCAAAAAAATAGACAGGAAGCTAAAAAATAATTTTTCTTCGGAAAATGTGGTATTTTTTTCAAGAACATCCTATCAGCTTGTGCATAAGTCAAAAACGACGAAAGTTAGAGAGTTGAAAATTTGGTCAAATAATCTTCAAATAAATTGATTGGACACTTCTATCAACGTTTTTCGAAAAAATAGACAGGAAGCTAAAAAATAATTTTTCTTCGGAAAATGTGGTATTTTTTTCAAGAACATCCTATCAGACCGTGCATAAGTCAAAAACGACGAAAGTTAGAGAGTTGAAAATTTGGTCAAATATTCTTCAAATAAATTGATTGGACACCTCTATCAACGTTTTTCGAAAAAATAGACAGGAAGCTAAAAAATAATTTTTCTTCGGAAAATGTGGTATTTTTTTCAAGAACATCCTATCAGACCGTGCATAAGTCAAAAACAACGAAAGTTAGAGAGTTGAAAATTTGTACAAATATTCTTCAAATAAAATTAATGGACACCTCTATCAACGTTTTTCGTGAAAATAGACAGGAAGCTAAAAAATAATTTTTCTTCCGAAAATGTGGTA
The DNA here is from genome assembly GCF_022605725.1 of Anthonomus grandis grandis. NCBI lineage: Eukaryota > Metazoa > Arthropoda > Insecta > Coleoptera > Curculionidae > Anthonomus > Anthonomus grandis. The sequence continues at coordinate 124,894 of NW_026088477.1, forward strand.
TTTTTTTCAAGAACATCCTATCAGACCGTGCATAAGTCAAAAACGACGAAAGTTAGAGAGTTGAAAATTTGGTCAAATATTCTTCAAATAAATTGATTGGACACCTCTATCAACGTTTTTCGAAAAAATAGACAGGAAGCTAAAAAATAATTTTTCTTCGGAAAATGTGGTATTTTTTTCAAGAACATCCTATCAGCTTGTGCATAAGTCAAAAACGACAAAAGTTAGAGAGTTGAAAATTTGGTCAAATAATCTTCAAATAAATTGATTGGATACCTCTATCAACGTTTTTCGAAAAAATAGACAGGAAGCTAAAAAATAATTTTTCTTCGGAAAATGTGGTATTTTTTTCAAGAACATCCTATCAGACCGTGCATAAGTCAAAAACGACGAAAGTTAGAGAGTTGAAAATTTGGTCAAATATTCTTCAAATAAATTGATTGGACACCTCTATCAACGTTTTTCAAAAAAATAGACAAGAAGCTAAAAAATAATTTTTCTTCGGAAAATGTGGTATTTTCTTCAAGAACATCCTATCAGACCGTGCATAAGTCAAAAACGACGAAAGTTAGAGAGTTGAAAATTTGTACAAATATTCTTCAAATAAAATGATTGGACACCTCTATCAACGTTTTTCGAAAAAATAGACAGGGAGCTAAAAAATAATTTTTCTTCGGAAAATGTGGTATTTTTTTCAAGAACATCCTATCAGCTTGTGCATAAGTCAAAAACGACGAAAGTTAGAGAGTTGAAAATTTGGTCAAATATTCTTCAAATAAATTGATTGGACACCTCTATCAACGTTTTTCGAAAAAGTAGACAGGAAGCTAAAAAATAATTTTTCTTCGGAAAATGTGGTATTTTTTTCAAGAACATCCTATCAGCTTGTGCATAAGTCAAAAACGACGAAAGTTAGAGAGTTGAAAATTTGGTCAAATAATCTTCAAATAAATTGATTGGACACCTCTATCAACGTTTTTCCAAAAAATAGACAAGAAGCTAAAAAATAATTTTTCTTCGGAAAATGTGGTATTTTTTTCAAGAATATCCTATCAGACCGTGCATAAGTCAAAAACGACGAAAGTTAGAGAGTTGAAAATTTGGTCAAATATTCTTCAAATAAATTGATTGGACACCTCTATCAACGTTTTTCGAAAAAATAGACAAGAAGCTAAAAAATAATTTTTCTTCGGAAAATGTGGTATTTTCTTCAAGAACATCCTATCAGACCGTGCATAAGTCAAAAACGACGAAAGTTAGAGAGTTGAAAATTTGTACAAATATTCTTCAAATAAAATGATTAGACACCTCTATCAACGTTTTTCGAAAAAATAGACAGGGAGCTAAAAAATAATTTTTCTTCGGAAAATGTGGTCTTTTTTTCAAGAACATCCTATCAGCTTGTGCATAAGTCAAAAACGACGAAAGTTAGAGAGTTGAAAATTTGGTCAAATATTCTTCAAATAAATTGATTGGACACCTCTATCAACGTTTTTCGAAAAAATAGACAGGAAGCTAAAAAATAATTTTTCTTCGGAAAATGTGGTATTTTTTTCAAGAACATCCTATCAGCTTGTGCATAAGTCAAAAACGACGAAAGTTAGAGAGTTGAAAATTTGGTCAAATAATCTTCAAATAAATTGATTGGACACCTCTATCAACGTTTTTCGAAAAAATAGACAGGAAGCTAAAAAATAATTTTTCTTCGGAAAATGTGGTATTTTTTTCAAGAACATCCTATCAGACCGTGCATAAGTCAAAAACGACGAAAGTTAGAGAGTTGAAAATTTGGTCAAATATTCTTCAAATAAATTGATTGGACACCTCTATCAACGTTTTTCGAAAAAGTAGACAGGAAGCTAAAAAATAATTTTTCTTCGGAAAATGTGGTATTTTTTTCAAGAACATCCTATCAGCTTGTGCATAAGTCAAAAACGACGAAAGTTAGAGAGTTGAAAATTTGGTCAAATAATCTTCAAATAAATTGATTGGACACCTCTATCAACGTTTTTCCAAAAAATAGACAGGAAGCTAAAAAATAATTTTTCTTCGGAAAATGTGGTATTTTCTTCAAGAACATCCTATCAGACCGTGCATAAGTCAAAAACGACGAAAGTTAGAGAGTTGAAAATTTGTACAAATATTCTTCAAATAAAATGATTGGACACCTCTATCAACGTTTTTCGAAAAAATAGACAGGGAGCTAAAAAATAATTTTTCTTCGGAAAATGTGGTATTTTTTTCAAGAACATCCTATCAGCTTGTGCATAAGTCAAAAACGACGAAAGTTAGAGAGTTGAAAATTTGGTCAAATATTCTTCAAATAAATTGATTGGACACCTCTATCAACGTTTTTCGAAAAAATAGACAGGAAGCTAAAAAATAATTTTTCTTCGGAAAATGTGGTATTTTTTTCAAGAACATCCTATCAGCTTGTGCATAAGTCAAAAACGACAAAAGTTAGAGAGTTGAAAATTTGGTCAAATAATCTTCAAATAAATTGATTGGACACCTCTATCAACGTTTTTCGAAAAAATAGACAGGAAGCTAAAAAATAATTTTTCTTCGGAAAATGTGTTATTTTTTTCAAGAACATCCTATCAGACCGTGCATAAGTCAAAAACGACGAAAGTTAGAGAGTTGAAAATTTGTACAAATATTCTTCAAATAAATTGATTGGACACCTCTATCAACGTTTTTCGAAAAAATAGACAGGAAGCTAAAAAATAATTTTTCTTCCGAAAATGTGGTATTTTTTTCAAGAACATCCTATCAGACCGTGCATAAGTCAAAAACCACGAAAGTTAGAGAGTTAAAAATTTGTACAAATATTCTTCAAATAAAATGATTGGACACCTCTATCAACGTTTTTCGAAAAAATAGACAGGGAGCTAAAAAATAATTTTTCTTCGGAAAATGTGGTATTTTTTTCAAGAACATCCTATCAGACCGTGCATAAGTCAAAAACGACGAAAGTTAGAGAGTTGAAAATTTGGTCAAATATTCTTCAAATAAATTGATTGGACACCTCTATCAACGTTTTTCGAAAAATAGACAAGAAGCTAAAAAATAATTTTTCTTCGGAAAATGTGGTATTTTCTTCAAGAACATCCTATCAGACCGTGCATAAGTCAAAAACGACGAAAGTTAGAGAGTTGAAAATTTGTACAAATATTCTTCAAATAAAATGATTGGACACCTCTATCAACGTTTTTCGAAAAAATAGACAGGGAGCTAAAAAATAATTTTTCTTCGGAAAATGTGGTATTTTTTTCAAGAACATCCTATCAGCTTGTGCATAAGTCAAAAACATCTCGTGAGAGTGAGTTGAAAATTTGGTCAAATATTCTTCAAATAAATTGATTGGACACCTCTATCAACGTTTTTCGAAAAAATAGACAGGAAGCTAAAAAATAATTTTTCTTCGGAAAATGTGGTATTTTTTTCAAGAACATCCTATCAGCTTGTGCATAAGTCAAAAACGACAAAAGTTAGAGAGTTGAAAATTTGGTCAAATAATCTTCAAATAAATTGATTGGACACCTCTATCAACGTTTTTCGAAAAAATAGACAGGAAGCTAAAAAATAATTTTTCTTCGGAAAATGTGGTATTTTTTTCAAGAACATCCTATCAGACCGTGCATAAGTCAAAAACGACGAAAGTTAGAGAGTTGAAAATTTGTACAAATATTCTTCAAATAAATTGATTGGACACCTCTATCAACGTTTTTCGAAAAAATAGACAGGAAGCTAAAAAATAATTTTTCTTCGGAAAATGTGGTATTTTTTTCAAGAACATCCTATCAGACCGTGCATAAGTCAAAAACGACGAAAGTTAGAGAGTTGAAAATTTGGTCAAATATTCTTCAAATAAATTGATTGGACACCTCTATCAACGTTTTTCGAAAAAATAGACAGGAAGCTAAAAAATAATTTTTCTTCGGAAAATGTGGTATTTTTTTCAAGAACATCCTATCAGACCGTGCATAAGTCAAAAACGACGAAAGTTAGAGAGTTGAAAATTTGGTCAAATATTCTTCAAATAAATTGATTGGACACCTCTATCAACGTTTTTCAAAAAAATAGACAAGAAGCTAAAAAATAATTTTTCTTCGGAAAATGTGGTATTTTCTTCAAGAACATCCTATCAGACCGTGCATAAGTCAAAAACGACGAAAGTTAGAGAGTTGAAAATTTGTACAAATATTCTTCAAATAAAATGATTGGACACCTCTATCAACGTTTTTCGAAAAAATAGACAGGGAGCTAAAAAATAATTTTTCTTCGGAAAATGTGGTATTTTTTTCAAGAACATCCTATCAGCTTGTGCATAAGTCAAAAACGACGAAAGTTAGAGAGTTGAAAATTTGGTCAAATATTCTTCAAATAAATTGATTGGACACCTCTATCAACGTTTTTCGAAAAAGTAGACAGGAAGCTAAAAAATAATTTTTCTTCGGAAAATGTGGTATTTTTTTCAAGAACATCCTATCAGCTTGTGCATAAGTCAAAAACGACGAAAGTTAGAGAGTTGAAAATTTGGTCAAATAATCTTCAAATAAATTGATTGGACACCTCTATCAACGTTTTTCCAAAAAATAGACAGGAAGCTAAAAAATAATTTTTCTTCGGAAAATGTGGTATTTTCTTCAAGAACATCCTATCAGACCGTGCATAAGTCAAAAACGACGAAAGTTAGAGAGTTGAAAATTTGTACAAATATTCTTCAAATAAAATGATTGGACACCTCTATCAACGTTTTTCGAAAAAATAGACAGGGAGCTAAAAAATAATTTTTCTTCGGAAAATGTGGTATTTTTTTCAAGAACATCCTATCAGCTTGTGCATAAGTCAAAAACGACGAAAGTTAGAGAGTTGAAAATTTGGTCAAATATTCTTCAAATAAATTGATTGGACACCTCTATCAACGTTTTTCGAAAAAGTAGACAGGAAGCTAAAAAATAATTTTTCTTCGGAAAATGTGGTATTTTTTTCAAGAACATCCTATCAGCTTGTGCATAAGTCAAAAACGACGAAAGTTAGAGAGTTGAAAATTTGGTCAAATAATCTTCAAATAAATTGATTGGACACCTCTATCAACGTTTTTCCAAAAAATAGACAGGAAGCTAAAAAATAATTTTTCTTCGGAAAATGTGCTATTTTCTTCAAGAACATCCTATCAGACCGTGCATAAGTCAAAAACGACGAAAGTTAGAGAGTTGAAAATTTGTACAAATATTCTTCAAATAAAATGATTGGACACCTCTATCAACGTTTTTCGAAAAAATAGACAGGGAGCTAAAAAATAATTTTTCTTCGGAAAATGTGGTATTTTTTTCAAGAACATCCTATCAGCTTGTGCATAAGTCAAAAACGACCAAAGTTAGAGAGTTGAAAATTTGGTCAAATATTCTTCAAATAAATTGATTGGACACCTCTATCAACGTTTTTCGAAAAAATAGACAGGAAGCTAAAAAATAATTTTTCTTCGGAAAATGTGGTATTTTTTTCAAGAACATCCTATCAGCTTGTGCATAAGTCAAAAACGACAAAAGTTAGAGAGTTGAAAATTTGGTCAAATAATCTTCAAATAAATTGATTGGACACCTCTATCAACGTTTTTCGAAAAAATAGACAGGAAGCTAAAAAATAATTTTTCTTCGGAAAATGTGTTATTTTTTTCAAGAACATCCTATCAGACCGTGCATAAGTCAAAAACGACGAAAGTTAGAGAGTTGAAAATTTGTACAAATATTCTTCAAATAAATTGATTGGACACCTCTATCAACGTTTTTCGAAAAAATAGACAGGAAGCTAAAAAATAATTTTTCTTCCGAAAATGTGGTATTTTTTTCAAGAACATCCTATCAGACCGTGCATAAGTCAAAAACCACGAAAGTTAGAGAGTTAAAAATTTGTACAAATATTCTTCAAATAAAATGATTGGACACCTCTATCAACGTTTTTCGGAAAAATAGACAGGGAGCTAAAAAATAATTTTTCTTCGGAAAATGTGGTATTTTTTTCAAGAACATCCTATCAGACCGTGCATAAGTCAAAAACGACGAAAGTTAGAGAGTTGAAAATTTGGTCAAATATTCTTCAAATAAATTGATTGGACACCTCTATCAACGTTTTTCGAAAAAATAGACAGGGAGCTAAAAAATAATTTTTCTTCGGAAAATGTGGTATTTTTTTCAAGAACATCCTATCAGCTTGTGCATAAGTCAAAAACGACGAAAGTTAGAGAGTTGAAAATTTGGTCAAATATTCTTCAAATAAATTGATTGGACACTTCTATCAACGTTTTTCGAAAAAATAGACAGGAAGCTAAAAAATAATTTTTCTTCGGAAAATGTGGTATTTTTTTCAAGAACATCCTATCAGCTTGTGCATAAGTCAAAAACGACAAAAGTTAGAGAGTTGAAAATTTGGTCAAATAATCTTCAAATAAATTGATTGGACACCTCTATCAACGTTTTTCGAAAAAATAGACAGGAAGCTAAAAAATAATTTTTCTTCGGAAAATGTGTTATTTTTTTCAAGAACATCCTATCAGACCGTGCATAAGTCAAAAACGACGAAAGTTAGAGAGTTGAAAATTTGTACAAATATTCTTCAAATAAATTGATTGGACACCTCTATCAACGTTTTTCGAAAAAATAGACAGGAAGCTAAAAAATAATTTTTCTTCCGAAAATGTGGTATTTTTTTCAAGAACATCCTATCAGACCGTGCATAAGTCAAAAACCACGAAAGTTAGAGAGTTAAAAATTTGTACAAATATTCTTCAAATAAAATGATTGGACACCTCTATCAACGTTTTTCGAAAAAATAGACAGGGAGCTAAAAAATAATTTTTCTTCGGAAAATGTGGTATTTTTTTCAAGAACATCCTATCAGACCGTGCATAAGTCAAAAACGACGAAAGTTAGAGAGTTGAAAATTTGGTCAAATATTCTTCAAATAAATTGATTGGACACCTCTATCAACGTTTTTCGAAAAAATAGACAGGAAGCTAAAAAATAATTTTTCTTCGGAAAATGTGGTATTTTTTTCAAGAACATCCTATCAGACCGTGCATAAGTCAAAAACGACGAAAGTTAGAGAGTTGAAAATTTGGTCAAATATTCTTCAAATAAATTGATTGGACACCTCTATCAACGTTTTTCGAAAAAATAGACAGGAAGCTAAAAAATAATTTTTCTTCGGAAAATGTGGTATTTTTTTCAAGAACATCCTATCAGACCGTGCATAAGTCAAAAACGACGAAAGTTAGAGAGTTGAAAATTTGGTCAAATATTCTTCAAATAAATTGATTGGACACCTCTATCAACGTTTTTCGAAAAAATAGACAAGAAGCTAAAAAATAATTTTTCTTCGGAAAATGTGGTATTTTCTTCAAGAACATCCTATCAGACCGTGCATAAGTCAAAAACGACGAAAGTTAGAGAGTTGAAAATTTGTAGAAATATTCTTCAAATAAAATGATTGGACACCTCTATCAACGTTTTTCGAAAAAATAGACAGGGAGCTAAAAAATAATTTTTCTTCGGAAAATGTGGTATTTTTTTCAAGAACATCCTATCAGCTTGTGCATAAGTCAAAAACGACGAAAGTTAGAGAGTTGAAAATTTGGTCAAATATTCTTCAAATAAATTGATTGGACACCTCTATCAACGTTTTTCAAAAAAATAGACAGGAAGCTAAAAAATAATTTTTCTTCGGAAAATGTGGTATTTTTTTCAAGAACATCCTATCAGCTTGTGCATAAGTCAAAAACGACGAAAGTTAGAGAGTTGAAAATTTGGTCAAATAATCTTCAAATAAATTGATTGGACACTTCTATCAACGTTTTTCGAAAAAATAGACAGGAAGCTAAAAAATAATTTTTCTTCGGAAAATGTGGTATTTTTTTCAAGAACATCCTATCAGACCGTGCATAAGTCAAAAACGACGAAAGTTAGAGAGTTGAAAATTTGGTCAAATATTCTTCAAATAAATTGATTGGACACCTTTATCAACGTTTTTCGAAAAAATAGACAGGAAGCTAAAAAATAATTTTTCTTCGGAAAATGTGGTATTTTTTTCAAGAACATCCTATCAGACCGTGCATAAGTCAAAAACGACGAAAGTTAGCGAGTTGAAAATTTGGTCAAATATTCTTCAAATAAATTGATTGGACACCTCTATCAACGTTTTTCGAAAAAATAGACAGGAAGCTAAAAAATAATTTTTCTTCGGAAAATGTGGTATTTTTTTCAAGAACATCCTATCAGCTTGTGCATAAGTCAAAAACGACAAAAGTTAGAGAGTTGAAAATTTGGTCAAATAATCTTCAAATAAATTGATTGGACACCTCTATCAACGTTTTTCGAAAAAATAGACAGGAAGCTAAAAAATAATTTTTCTTCGGAAAATGTGGTATTTTTTTCAAGAACATCCTATCAGACCGTGCATAAGTCAAAAACGACGAAAGTTAGAGAGTTGAAAATTTGTACAAATATTCTTCAAATAAATTGATTGGACACCTCTATCAACGTTTTTCGAAAAAATAGACAGGAAGCTAAAAAATAATTTTTCTTCGGAAAATGTGGTATTTTTTTCAAGAACATCCTATCAGACCGTGCATAAGTCAAAAACGACGAAAGTTAGAGAGTTGAAAATTTGGTCAAATATTCTTCAAATAAATTGATTGGACACCTCTATCAACGTTTTTCAAAAAAATAGACAAGAAGCTAAAAAATAATTTTTCTTCGGAAAATGTGGTATTTTCTTCAAGAACATCCTATCAGACCGTGCATAAGTCAAAAACGACGAAAGTTAGAGAGTTGAAAATTTGTACAAATATTCTTCAAATAAAATGATTGGACACCTCTATCAACGTTTTTCGAAAAAATAGACAGGGAGCTAAAAAATAATTTTTCTTCGGAAAATGTGGTATTTTTTTCAAGAACATCCTATCAGCTTGTGCATAAGTCAAAAACGACGAAAGTTAGAGAGTTGAAAATTTGGTCAAATATTCTTCAAATAAATTGATTGGACACCTCTATCAACGTTTTTCGAAAAAGTAGACAGGAAGCTAAAAAATAATTTTTCTTCGGAAAATGTGGTATTTTTTTCAAGAACATCCTATCAGCTTGTGCATAAGTCAAAAACGACGAAAGTTAGAGAGTTGAAAATTTGGTCAAATAATCTTCAAATAAATTGATTGGACACCTCTATCAACGTTTTTCCAAAAAATAGACAGGAAGCTAAAAAATAATTTTTCTTCGGAAAATGTGGTATTTTCTTCAAGAACATCCTATCCGACCGTGCATAAGTCAAAAACGACGAAAGTTAGAGAGTTGAAAATTTGTACAAATATTCTTCAAATAAAATGATTGGACACCTCTATCAACGTTTTTCGAAAAAATAGACAGGGAGCTAAAAAATAATTTTTCTTCGGAAAATGTGGTATTTTTTTCAAGAACATCCTATCAGCTTGTGCATAAGTCAAAAACGACGAAAGTTAGAGAGTTGAAAATTTGGTCAAATATTCTTCAAATAAATTGATTGGACACCTCTATCAACGTTTTTCGAAAAAGTAGACAGGAAGCTAAAAAATAATTTTTCTTCGGAAAATGTGGTATTTTTTTCAAGAACATCCTATCAGCTTGTGCATAAGTCAAAAACGACGAAAGTTAGAGAGTTGAAAATTTGGTCAAATAATCTTCAAATAAATTGATTGGACACCTCTATCAACGTTTTTCGAAAAAATAGACAGGAAGCTAAAAAATAATTTTTCTTCGGAAAATGTGGTATTTTCTTCAAGAACATCCTATCAGACCGTGCATAAGTCAAAAACGACGAAAGTTAGAGAGTTGAAAATTTGTACAAATATTCTTCAAATAAAATGATTGGACACCTCTATCAACGTTTTTCGAAAAAATAGACAGGGAGCTAAAAAATAATTTTTCTTCGGAAAATGTGGTATTTTTTTCAAGAACATCCTATCAGCTTGTGCATAAGTCAAAAACGACGAAAGTTAGAGAGTTGAAAATTTGGTCAAATATTCTTCAAATAAATTGATTGGACACCTCTATCAACGTTTTTCGAAAAAATAGACAGGAAGCTAAAAAATAATTTTTCTTCGGAAAATGTGGTATTTTTTTCAAGAACATCCTATCAGCTTGTGCATAAGTCAAAAACGACAAAAGTTAGAGAGTTGAAAATTTGGTCAAATAATCTTCAAATAAATTGATTGGACACCTCTATCAACGTTTTTCGAAAAAATAGACAGGAAGCTAAAAAATAATTTTTCTTCGGAAAATGTGTTATTTTTTTCAAGAACATCCTATCAGACCGTGCATAAGTCAAAAACGACGAAAGTTAGAGAGTTGAAAATTTGTACAAATATTCTTCAAATAAATTGATTGGACACCTCTATCAACGTTTTTCGAAAAAATAGACAGGAAGCTAAAAAATAATTTTTCTTCCGAAAATGTGGTATTTTTTTCAAGAACATCCTATCAGACCGTGCATAAGTCAAAAACCACGAAAGTTAGAGAGTTAAAAATTTGTACAAATATTCTTCAAATAAAATGATTGGACACCTCTATCAACGTTTTTCGAAAAAATAGACAGGGAGCTAAAAAATAATTTTTCTTCGGAAAATGTGGTATTTTTTTCAAGAACATCCTATCAGACCGTGCATAAGTCAAAAACGACGAAAGTTAGAGAGTTGAAAATTTGGTCAAATATTCTTCAAATAAATTGATTGGACACCTCTATCAACGTTTTTCGAAAAAATAGACAGGAAGCTAAAAAATAATTTTTCTTCGGAAAATGTGGTATTTTTTTCAAGAACATCCTATCAGACCGTGCATAAGTCAAAAACGACGAAAGTTAGAGAGTTGAAAATTTGGTCAAATATTCTTCAAATAAATTGATTGGACACCTCTATCAACGTTTTTCGAAAAAATAGACAGGAAGCTAAAAAATAATTTTTCTTCGGAAAATGTGGTATTTTTTTCAAGAACATCCTATCAGACCGTGCATAAGTCAAAAACGACGAAAGTTAGAGAGTTGAAAATTTGGTCAAATATTCTTCAAATAAATTGATTGGACACCTCTATCAACGTTTTTCGAAAAAATAGACAAGAAGCTAAAAAATAATTTTTCTTCGGAAAATGTGGTATTTTCTTCAAGAACATCCTATCAGACCGTGCATAAGTCAAAAACGACGAAAGTTAGAGAGTTGAAAATTTGTAGAAATATTCTTCAAATAAAATGATTGGACACCTCTATCAACGTTTTTCGAAAAAATAGACAGGGAGCTAAAAAATAATTTTTCTTCGGAAAATGTGGTATTTTTTTCAAGAACATCCTATCAGCTTGTGCATAAGTCAAAAACGACGAAAGTTAGAGAGTTGAAAATTTGGTCAAATATTCTTCAAATAAATTGATTGGACACCTCTATCAACGTTTTTCGAAAAAATAGACAGGGAGCTAAAAAATAATTTTTCTTCGGAAAATGTGGTATTTTTTTCAAGAACATCCTATCAGCTTGTGCATAAGTCAAAAACGACGAAAGTTAGAGAGTTGAAAATTTGGTCAAATAATCTTCAAATAAATTGATTGGACACTTCTATCAACGTTTTTCGAAAAAATAGACAGGAAGCTAAAAAATAATTTTTCTTCGGAAAATGTGGTATTTTTTTCAAGAACATCCTATCAGACCGTGCATAAGTCAAAAACGACGAAAGTTAGAGAGTTGAAAATTTGGTCAAATATTCTTCAAATAAATTGATTGGACACCTCTATCAACGTTTTTCGAAAAAGTAGACAGGAAGCTAAAAAATAATTTTTCTTCGGAAAATGTGGTATTTTTTTCAAGAACATCCTATCAGACCGTGCATAAGTCAAAAACAACGAAAGTTAGAGAGTTGAAAATTTGTACAAATATTCTTCAAATAAAATTATTGGACACCTCTATCAACGTTTTTCGAGAAAATAGACAGGAAGCTAAAAAATAATTTTTCTTCCGAAAATGTGGTATTTTTTTCAAGAACATCCTATCAGACCGTGCATAAGTCAAAAACGACGAAAGTTAGAGAGTTGAAAATTTGTACAAATATTCTTCAAATAAAATGATTGGACACCTCTATCAACGTTTCTCGAGAAAATAGACAGGAAGCTAAAAAATAATTTTTCTTCCGAAAATGTGGTATTTTTTTCAAGAACATCCTATCAGACCGTGCATAAGTCAAAAACGACGAAAGTTAGAGAGTTGAAAATTTGTACAAATATTCTTCAAATAAAATGATTGGACACCTCTATCAACGTTTTTCGAGAAAATAGACAGGAAGCTAAAAAATAATTTTTCTTCCGAAAATGTGGTATTTTTTTCAAGAACATCCTATCAGACCGTGCATAAGTCAAAAACGACGAAAGTTAGAGAGTTGAAAATTTGTACAAATATTCTTCAAATAAAATGATTGGACACCTCTATCAACGTTTCTCGAGAAAATAGACAGGAAGCTAAAAAATAATTTTTCTTCCGAAAATGTGGTATTTTTTTCAAGAACATCCTATCAGACCGTGCATAAGTCAAAAACGACGAAAGTTAGAGAGTTGAAAATTTGGTCAAATATTCTTCAAATAAATTGATTGGACACCTCTATCAACGTTTTTCGAAAAAATAGACAGGAAGCTAAAAAATAATTTTTCTTCGGAAAATGTGGTATTTTTTTCAAGAATATCCTATCAGACCGTGCATAAGTCAAAAACGACGAAAGTTAGAGAGTTGAAAATTTGGTCAAATATTCTTCAAATAAATTGATTGGACACCTCTATCAACGTTTTTCGAAAAAATAGACAAGAAGCTAAAAAATAATTTTTCTTCGGAAAATGTGGTATTTTCTTCAAGAACATCCTATCAGACCGTGCATAAGTCAAAAACGACGAAAGTTAGAGAGTTGAAAATTTGTACAAATATTCTTCAAATAAAATGATTAGACACCTCTATCAACGTTTTTCGAAAAAATAGACAGGGAGCTAAAAAATAATTTTTCTTCGGAAAATGTGGTCTTTTTTTCAAGAACATCCTATCAGCTTGTGCATAAGTCAAAAACGACGAAAGTTAGAGAGTTGAAAATTTGGTCAAATATTCTTCAAATAAATTGATTGGACACCTCTATCAACGTTTTTCGAAAAAATAGACAGGAAGCTAAAAAATAATTTTTCTTCGGAAAATGTGGTATTTTTTTCAAGAACATCCTATCAGCTTGTGCATAAGTCAAAAACGACGAAAGTTAGAGAGTTGAAAATTTGGTCAAATAATCTTCAAATAAATTGATTGGACACCTCTATCAACGTTTTTCGAAAAAATAGACAGGAAGCTAAAAAATAATTTTTCTTCGGAAAATGTGGTATTTTTTTCAAGAACATCCTATCAGACCGTGCATAAGTCAAAAACGACGAAAGTTAGAGAGTTGAAAATTTGGTCAAATATTCTTCAAATAAATTGATTGGACACCTCTATCAACGTTTTTCGAAAAAGTAGACAGGAAGCTAAAAAATAATTTTTCTTCGGAAAATGTGGTATTTTTTTCAAGAACATCCTATCAGCTTGTGCATAAGTCAAAAACGACGAAAGTTAGAGAGTTGAAAATTTGGTCAAATAATCTTCAAATAAATTGATTGGACACCTCTATCAACGTTTTTCCAAAAAATAGACAGGAAGCTAAAAAATAATTTTTCTTCGGAAAATGTGGTATTTTCTTCAAGAACATCCTATCAGACCGTGCATAAGTCAAAAACGACGAAAGTTAGAGAGTTGAAAATTTGTACAAATATTCTTCAAATAAAATGATTGGACACCTCTATCAACGTTTTTCGAAAAAATAGACAGGGAGCTAAAAAATAATTTTTCTTCGGAAAATGTGGTATTTTTTTCAAGAACATCCTATCAGCTTGTGCATAAGTCAAAAACGACGAAAGTTAGAGAGTTGAAAATTTGGTCAAATATTCTTCAAATAAATTGATTGGACACCTCTATCAACGTTTTTCGAAAAAATAGACAGGAAGCTAAAAAATAATTTTTCTTCGGAAAATGTGGTATTTTTTTCAAGAACATCCTATCAGCTTGTGCATAAGTCAAAAACGACAAAAGTTAGAGAGTTGAAAATTTGGTCAAATAATCTTCAAATAAATTGATTGGACACCTCTATCAACGTTTTTCGAAAAAATAGACAGGAAGCTAAAAAATAATTTTTCTTCGGAAAATGTGTTATTTTTTTCAAGAACATCCTATCAGACCGTGCATAAGTCAAAAACGACGAAAGTTAGAGAGTTGAAAATTTGTACAAATATTCTTCAAATAAATTGATTGGACACCTCTATCAACGTTTTTCGAAAAAATAGACAGGAAGCTAAAAAATAATTTTTCTTCCGAAAATGTGGTATTTTTTTCAAGAACATCCTATCAGACCGTGCATAAGTCAAAAACCACGAAAGTTAGAGAGTTAAAAATTTGTACAAATATTCTTCAAATAAAATGATTGGACACCTCTATCAACGTTTTTCGAAAAAATAGACAGGGAGCTAAAAAATAATTTTTCTTCGGAAAATGTGGTATTTTTTTCAAGAACATCCTATCAGACCGTGCATAAGTCAAAAACGACGAAAGTTAGAGAGTTGAAAATTTGGTCAAATATTCTTCAAATAAATTGATTGGACACCTCTATCAACGTTTTTCGAAAAAATAGACAAGAAGCTAAAAAATAATTTTTCTTCGGAAAATGTGGTATTTTCTTCAAGAACATCCTATCAGACCGTGCATAAGTCAAAAACGACGAAAGTTAGAGAGTTGAAAATTTGTACAAATATTCTTCAAATAAAATGATTGGACACCTCTATCAACGTTTTTCGAAAAAATAGACAGGGAGCTAAAAAATAATTTTTCTTCGGAAAATGTGGTATTTTTTTCAAGAACATCCTATCAGCTTGTGCATAAGTCAAAAACGACGAAAGTTAGAGAGTTGAAAATTTGGTCAAATATTCTTCAAATAAATTGATTGGACACCTCTATCAACGTTTTTCGAAAAAATAGACAGGAAGCTAAAAAATAATTTTTCTTCGGAAAATGTGGTATTTTTTTCAAGAACATCCTATCAGCTTGTGCATAAGTCAAAAACGACAAAAGTTAGAGAGTTGAAAATTTGGTCAAATAATCTTCAAATAAATTGATTGGACACCTCTATCAACGTTTTTCGAAAAAATAGACAGGAAGCTAAAAAATAATTTTTCTTCGGAAAATGTGGTATTTTTTTCAAGAACATCCTATCAGACCGTGCATAAGTCAAAAACGACGAAAGTTAGAGAGTTGAAAATTTGTACAAATATTCTTCAAATAAATTGATTGGACACCTCTATCAACGTTTTTCGAAAAAATAGACAGGAAGCTAAAAAATAATTTTTCTTCGGAAAATGTGGTATTTTTTTCAAGAACATCCTATCAGACCGTGCATAAGTCAAAAACGACGAAAGTTAGAGAGTTGAAAATTTGGTCAAATATTCTTCAAATAAATTGATTGGACACCTCTATCAACGTTTTTCGAAAAAATAGACAGGAAGCTAAAAAATAATTTTTCTTCGGAAAATGTGGTATTTTTTTCAAGAACATCCTATCAGACCGTGCATAAGTCAAAAACGACGAAAGTTAGAGAGTTGAAAATTTGGTCAAATATTCTTCAAATAAATTGATTGGACACCTCTATCAACGTTTTTCAAAAAAATAGACAAGAAGCTAAAAAATAATTTTTCTTCGGAAAATGTGGTATTTTCTTCAAGAACATCCTATCAGACCGTGCATAAGTCAAAAACGACGAAAGTTAGAGAGTTGAAAATTTGTACAAATATTCTTCAAATAAAATGATTGGACACCTCTATCAACGTTTTTCGAAAAAATAGACAGGGAGCTAAAAAATAATTTTTCTTCGGAAAATGTGGTATTTTTTTCAAGAACATCCTATCAGCTTGTGCATAAGTCAAAAACGACGAAAGTTAGAGAGTTGAAAATTTGGTCAAATATTCTTCAAATAAATTGATTGGACACCTCTATCAACGTTTTTCGAAAAAATAGACAGGAAGCTAAAAAATAATTTTTCTTCGGAAAATGTGGTATTTTTTTCAAGAATATCCTATCAGACCGTGCATAAGTCAAAAACGACGAAAGTTAGAGAGTTGAAAATTTGGTCAAATATTCTTCAAATAAATTGATTGGACACCTCTATCAACGTTTTTCGAAAAAATAGACAAGAAGCTAAAAAATAATTTTTCTTCGGAAAATGTGGTATTTTCTTCAAGAACATCCTATCAGACCGTGCATAAGTCAAAAACGACGAAAGTTAGAGAGTTGAAAATTTGTACAAATATTCTTCAAATAAAATGATTAGACACCTCTATCAACGTTTTTCGAAAAAATAGACAGGGAGCTAAAAAATAATTTTTCTTCGGAAAATGTGGTCTTTTTTTCAAGAACATCCTATCAGCTTGTGCATAAGTCAAAAACGACGAAAGTTAGAGAGTTGAAAATTTGGTCAAATATTCTTCAAATAAATTGATTGGACACCTCTATCAACGTTTTTCGAAAAAATAGACAGGAAGCTAAAAAATAATTTTTCTTCGGAAAATGTGGTATTTTTTTCAAGAACATCCTATCAGCTTGTGCATAAGTCAAAAACGACGAAAGTTAGAGAGTTGAAAATTTGGTCAAATAATCTTCAAATAAATTGATTGGACACCTCTATCAACGTTTTTCGAAAAAATAGACAGGAAGCTAAAAAATAATTTTTCTTCGGAAAATGTGGTATTTTTTTCAAGAACATCCTATCAGACCGTGCATAAGTCAAAAACGACGAAAGTTAGAGAGTTGAAAATTTGGTCAAATATTCTTCAAATAAATTGATTGGACACCTCTATCAACGTTTTTCGAAAAAGTAGACAGGAAGCTAAAAAATAATTTTTCTTCGGAAAATGTGGTATTTTTTTCAAGAACATCCTATCAGCTTGTGCATAAGTCAAAAACGACGAAAGTTAGAGAGTTGAAAATTTGGTCAAATAATCTTCAAATAAATTGATTGGACACCTCTATCAACGTTTTTCCAAAAAATAGACAGGAAGCTAAAAAATAATTTTTCTTCGGAAAATGTGGTATTTTCTTCAAGAACATCCTATCAGACCGTGCATAAGTCAAAAACGACGAAAGTTAGAGAGTTGAAAATTTGTACAAATATTCTTCAAATAAAATGATTGGACACCTCTATCAACGTTTTTCGAAAAAATAGACAGGGAGCTAAAAAATAATTTTTCTTCGGAAAATGTGGTATTTTTTTCAAGAACATCCTATCAGCTTGTGCATAAGTCAAAAACGACGAAAGTTAGAGAGTTGAAAATTTGGTCAAATATTCTTCAAATAAATTGATTGGACACCTCTATCAACGTTTTTCGAAAAAATAGACAGGAAGCTAAAAAATAATTTTTCTTCGGAAAATGTGGTATTTTTTTCAAGAACATCCTATCAGCTTGTGCATAAGTCAAAAACGACAAAAGTTAGAGAGTTGAAAATTTGGTCAAATAATCTTCAAATAAATTGATTGGACACCTCTATCAACGTTTTTCGAAAAAATAGACAGGAAGCTAAAAAATAATTTTTCTTCGGAAAATGTGTTATTTTTTTCAAGAACATCCTATCAGACCGTGCATAAGTCAAAAACGACGAAAGTTAGAGAGTTGAAAATTTGTACAAATATTCTTCAAATAAATTGATTGGACACCTCTATCAACGTTTTTCGAAAAAATAGACAGGAAGCTAAAAAATAATTTTTCTTCCGAAAATGTGGTATTTTTTTCAAGAACATCCTATCAGACCGTGCATAAGTCAAAAACCACGAAAGTTAGAGAGTTAAAAATTTGTACAAATATTCTTCAAATAAAATGATTGGACACCTCTATCAACGTTTTTCGAAAAAATAGACAGGGAGCTAAAAAATAATTTTTCTTCGGAAAATGTGGTATTTTTTTCAAGAACATCCTATCAGACCGTGCATAAGTCAAAAACGACGAAAGTTAGAGAGTTGAAAATTTGGTCAAATATTCTTCAAATAAATTGATTGGACACCTCTATCAACGTTTTTCGAAAAAATAGACAAGAAGCTAAAAAATAATTTTTCTTCGGAAAATGTGGTATTTTCTTCAAGAACATCCTATCAGACCGTGCATAAGTCAAAAACGACGAAAGTTAGAGAGTTGAAAATTTGTACAAATATTCTTCAAATAAAATGATTGGACACCTCTATCAACGTTTTTCGAAAAAATAGACAGGGAGCTAAAAAATAATTTTTCTTCGGAAAATGTGGTATTTTTTTCAAGAACATCCTATCAGCTTGTGCATAAGTCAAAAACGACGAAAGTTAGAGAGTTGAAAATTTGGTCAAATATTCTTCAAATAAATTGATTGGACACCTCTATCAACGTTTTTCGAAAAAATAGACAGGAAGCTAAAAAATAATTTTTCTTCGGAAAATGTGGTATTTTTTTCAAGAACATCCTATCAGCTTGTGCATAAGTCAAAAACGACAAAAGTTAGAGAGTTGAAAATTTGGTCAAATAATCTTCAAATAAATTGATTGGACACCTCTATCAACGTTTTTCGAAAAAATAGACAGGAAGCTAAAAAATAATTTTTCTTCGGAAAATGTGGTATTTTTTTCAAGAACATCCTATCAGACCGTGCATAAGTCAAAAACGACGAAAGTTAGAGAGTTGAAAATTTGTACAAATATTCTTCAAATAAATTGATTGGACACCTCTATCAACGTTTTTCGAAAAAATAGACAGGAAGCTAAAAAATAATTTTTCTTCGGAAAATGTGGTATTTTTTTCAAGAACATCCTATCAGACCGTGCATAAGTCAAAAACGACGAAAGTTAGAGAGTTGAAAATTTGGTCAAATATTCTTCAAATAAATTGATTGGACACCTCTATCAACGTTTTTCGAAAAAATAGACAGGAAGCTAAAAAATAATTTTTCTTCGGAAAATGTGGTATTTTTTTCAAGAACATCCTATCAGACCGTGCATAAGTCAAAAACGACGAAAGTTAGAGAGTTGAAAATTTGGTCAAATATTCTTCAAATAAATTGATTGGACACCTCTATCAACGTTTTTCAAAAAAATAGACAAGAAGCTAAAAAATAATTTTTCTTCGGAAAATGTGGTATTTTCTTCAAGAACATCCTATCAGACCGTGCATAAGTCAAAAACGACGAAAGTTAGAGAGTTGAAAATTTGTACAAATATTCTTCAAATAAAATGATTGGACACCTCTATCAACGTTTTTCGAAAAAATAGACAGGGAGCTAAAAAATAATTTTTCTTCGGAAAATGTGGTATTTTTTTCAAGAACATCCTATCAGCTTGTGCATAAGTCAAAAACGACGAAAGTTAGAGAGTTGAAAATTTGGTCAAATATTCTTCAAATAAATTGATTGGACACCTCTATCAACGTTTTTCGAAAAAGTAGACAGGAAGCTAAAAAATAATTTTTCTTCGGAAAATGTGGTATTTTTTTCAAGAACATCCTATCAGCTTGTGCATAAGTCAAAAACGACGAAAGTTAGAGAGTTGAAAATTTGGTCAAATAATCTTCAAATAAATTGATTGGACACCTCTATCAACGTTTTTCCAAAAAATAGACAGGAAGCTAAAAAATAATTTTTCTTCGGAAAATGTGGTATTTTCTTCAAGAACATCCTATCAGACCGTGCATAAGTCAAAAACGACGAAAGTTAGAGAGTTGAAAATTTGTACAAATATTCTTCAAATAAAATGATTGGACACCTCTATCAACGTTTTTCGAAAAAATAGACAGGGAGCTAAAAAATAATTTTTCTTCGGAAAATGTGGTATTTTTTTCAAGAACATCCTATCAGCTTGTGCATAAGTCAAAAACGACCAAAGTTAGAGAGTTGAAAATTTGGTCAAATATTCTTCAAATAAATTGATTGGACACCTCTATCAACGTTTTTCGAAAAAATAGACAGGAAGCTAAAAAATAATTTTTCTTCGGAAAATGTGGTATTTTTTTCAAGAACATCCTATCAGCTTGTGCATAAGTCAAAAACGACAAAAGTTAGAGAGTTGAAAATTTGGTCAAATAATCTTCAAATAAATTGATTGGACACCTCTATCAACGTTTTTCGAAAAAATAGACAGGAAGCTAAAAAATAATTTTTCTTCGGAAAATGTGTTATTTTTTTCAAGAACATCCTATCAGACCGTGCATAAGTCAAAAACGACGAAAGTTAGAGAGTTGAAAATTTGTACAAATATTCTTCAAATAAATTGATTGGACACCTCTATCAACGTTTTTCGAAAAAATAGACAGGAAGCTAAAAAATAATTTTTCTTCCGAAAATGTGGTATTTTTTTCAAGAACATCCTATCAGACCGTGCATAAGTCAAAAACCACGAAAGTTAGAGAGTTAAAAATTTGTACAAATATTCTTCAAATAAAATGATTGGACACCTCTATCAACGTTTTTCGAAAAAATAGACAGGGAGCTAAAAAATAATTTTTCTTCGGAAAATGTGGTATTTTTTTCAAGAACATCCTATCAGCTTGTGCATAAGTCAAAAACGACAAAAGTTAGAGAGTTGAAAATTTGGTCAAATATTCTTCAAATAAATTGATTGGACACCTCTATCAACGTTTTTCGAAAAAATAGACAGGAAGCTAAAAAATAATTTTTCTTCGGAAAATGTGGTATTTTTTTCAAGAACATCCTATCAGACCGTGCATAAGTCAAAAACGACGAAAGTTAGAGAGTTGAAAATTTGGTCAAATATTCTTCAAATAAATTGATTGGACACCTCTATCAACGTTTTTCGAAAAAATAGACAGGAAGCTAAAAAATAATTTTTCTTCGGAAAATGTGGTATTTTTTTCAAGAACATCCTATCAGACCGTGCATAAGTCAAAAACGACGAAAGTTAGAGAGTTGAAAATTTGGTCAAATATTCTTCAAATAAATTGATTGGACACCTCTATCAACGTTTTTCGAAAAAATAGACAAGAAGCTAAAAAATAATTTTTCTTCGGAAAATGTGGTATTTTCTTCAAGAACATCCTATCAGACCGTGCATAAGTCAAAAACGACGAAAGTTAGAGAGTTGAAAATTTGTAGAAATATTCTTCAAATAAAATGATTGGACACCTCTATCAACGTTTTTCGAAAAAATAGATAGGGAGCTAAAAAATAATTTTTCTTCGGAAAATGTGGTATTTTTTTCAAGAACATCCTATCAGCTTGTGCATAAGTCAAAAACGACGAAAGTTAGAGAGTTGAAAATTTGGTCAAATATTCTTCAAATAAATTGATTGGACACCTCTATCAACGTTTTTCGAAAAAATAGACAGGAAGCTAAAAAATAATTTTTCTTCGGAAAATGTGGTATTTTTTTCAAGAACATCCTATCAGCTTGTGCATAAGTCAAAAACGACGAAAGTTAGAGAGTTGAAAATTTGGTCAAATAATCTTCAAATAAATTGATTGGACACTTCTATCAACGTTTTTCGAAAAAATAGACAGGAAGCTAAAAAATAATTTTTCTTCGGAAAATGTGGTATTTTTTTCAAGAACATCCTATCAGACCGTGCATAAGTCAAAAACGACGAAAGTTAGAGAGTTGAAAATTTGGTCAAATATTCTTCAAATAAATTGATTGGACACCTCTATCAACGTTTTTCGAAAAAATAGACAGGAAGCTAAAAAATAATTTTTCTTCGGAAAATGTGGTATTTTTTTCAAGAACATCCTATCAGACCGTGCATAAGTCAAAAACAACGAAAGTTAGAGAGTTGAAAATTTGTACAAATATTCTTCAAATAAAATTATTGGACACCTCTATCAACGTTTTTCGAGAAAATAGACAGGAAGCTAAAAAATAATTTTTCTTCCGAAAATGTGGTATTTTTTTCAAGAACATCCTATCAGACCGTGCATAAGTCAAAAACGACGAAAGTTAGAGAGTTGAAAATTTGTACAAATATTCTTCAAATAAAATGATTGGACACCTCTATCAACGTTTCTCGAGAAAATAGACAGGAAGCTAAAAAATAATTTTTCTTCCGAAAATGTGGTATTTTTTTCAAGAACATCCTATCAGACCGTGCATAAGTCAAAAACGACGAAAGTTAGAGAGTTGAAAATTTGTACAAATATTCTTCAAATAAAATGATTGGACACCTCTATCAACGTTTTTCGAGAAAATAGACAGGAAGCTAAAAAATAATTTTTCTTCCGAAAATGTGGTATTTTTTTCAAGAACATCCTATCAGACCGTGCATAAGTCAAAAACGACGAAAGTTAGAGAGTTGAAAATTTGTACAAATATTTTTCAAATAAAATGATTGGACACCTCTATCAACGTTTCTCGAGAAAATAGACAGGAAGCTAAAAAATAATTTTTCTTCCGAAAATGTGGTATTTTTTTCAAGAACATCCTATCAGACCGTGCATAAGTCAAAAACGACGAAAGTTAGAGAGTTGAAAATTTGGTCAAATATTCTTCAAATAAATTGATTGGACACCTCTATCAACGTTTTTCGAAAAAATAGACAGGAAGCTAAAAAATAATTTTTCTTCGGAAAATGTGGTATTTTTTTCAAGAATATCCTATCAGACCGTGCATAAGTCAAAAACGACGAAAGTTAGAGAGTTGAAAATTTGGTCAAATATTCTTCAAATAAATTGATTGGACACCTCTATCAACGTTTTTCGAAAAAATAGACAAGAAGCTAAAAAATAATTTTTCTTCGGAAAATGTGGTACACATCTCGTGAGAGTAACATCCTATCAGACCGTGCATAAGTCAAAAACGACGAAAGTTAGAGAGTTGAAAATTTGGTCAAATATTCTTCAAATAAATTGATTGGACACCTCTATCAACGTTTTTCGAAAAAATAGACAGGGAGCTAAAAAATAATTTTTCTTCGGAAAATGTGGTATTTTTTTCAAGAACATCCTATCAGCTTGTGCATAAGTCAAAAACGACGAAAGTTAGAGAGTTGAAAATTTGGTCAAATATTCTTCAAATAAATTGATTGGACACCTCTATCAACGTTTTTCGAAAAAATAGACAGGAAGCTAAAAAATAATTTTTCTTCGGAAAATGTGGTATTTTTTTCAAGAACATCCTATCAGCTTGTGCATAAGTCAAAAACGACGAAAGTTAGAGAGTTGAAAATTTGGTCAAATAATCTTCAAATAAATTGATTGGACACCTCTATCAACGTTTTTCGAAAAAATAGACAGGAAGCTAAAAAATAATTTTTCTTCGGAAAATGTGGTATTTTTTTCAAGAACATCCTATCAGACCGTGCATAAGTCAAAAACGACGAAAGTTAGAGAGTTGAAAATTTGGTCAAATATTCTTCAAATAAATTGATTGGACACCTCTATCAACGTTTTTCGAAAAAATAGACAGCTAAAAAATAATTTTTCTTCGGAAAATGTGGTATTTTCTTCAAGAACATCCTATCAGACCGTGCATAAGTCAAAAACGACGAAAGTTAGAGAGTTGAAAATTTGTACAAATATTCTTCAAATAAAATGATTGGACACCTCTATCAACGTTTTTCGAAAAAATAGACAGGGAGCTAAAAAATAATTTTTCTTCGGAAAATGTGGTATTTTTTTCAAGAACATCCTATCAGCTTGTGCATAAGTCAAAAACGACGAAAGTTAGAGAGTTGAAAATTTGGTCAAATATTCTTCAAATAAATTGATTGGACACCTCTATCAACGTTTTTCGAGAAAATAGACAGGAAGCTAAAAAATAATTTTTCTTCGGAAAATGTGGTATTTTTTTCAAGAACATCCTATCAGACCGTGCATAAGTCAAAAACGACGAAAGTTAGAGAGTTGAAAATTTGGTCAAATATTCTTCAAATAAATTGATTGGACACCTCTATCAACGTTTTTCAAAAAAATAGACAAGAAGCTAAAAAATAATTTTTCTTCGGAAAATGTGGTATTTTCTTCAAGAACATCCTATCAGACCGTGCATAAGTCAAAACGACGAAAGTTAGAGAGTTGAAAATTTGTACAAATATTCTTCAAATAAAATGATTGGACACCTCTATCAACGTTTTTCGAAAAAATAGACAGGGAGCTAAAAAATAATTTTTCTTCGGAAAATGTGGTATTTTTTTCAAGAACATCCTATCAGCTTGTGCATAAGTCAAAAACGACGAAAGTTAGAGAGTTGAAAATTTGGTCAAATATTCTTCAAATAAATTGATTGGACACCTCTATCAACGTTTTTCGAAAAAGTAGACAGGAAGCTAAAAAATAATTTTTCTTCGGAAAATGTGGTATTTTTTTCAAGAACATCCTATCAGCTTGTGCATAAGTCAAAAACGACGAAAGTTAGAGAGTTGAAAATTTGGTCAAATAATCTTCAAATAAATTGATTGGACACCTCTATCAACGTTTTTCGAAAAAATAGACAGGAAGCTAAAAAATAATTTTTCTTCGGAAAATGTGGTATTTTCTTCAAGAACATCCTATCAGACCGTGCATAAGTCAAAAACGACGAAAGTTAGAGAGTTGAAAATTTGTACAAATATTCTTCAAATAAAATGATTGGACACCTCTATCAACGTTTTTCGAAAAAATAGACAGGGAGCTAAAAAATAATTTTTCTTCGGAAAATGTGGTATTTTCTTCAAGAACATCCTATCAGACCGTGCATAAGTCAAAAACGACGAAAGTTAGAGAGTTGAAAATTTGTACAAATATTCTTCAAATAAAATGATTGGACACCTCTATCAACGTTTTTCGAAAAAATAGACAGGGAGCTAAAAAATAATTTTTCTTCGGAAAATGTGGTATTTTTTTCAAGAACATCCTATCAGCTTGTGCATAAGTCAAAAACGACGAAAGTTAGAGAGTTGAAAATTTGGTCAAATATTCTTCAAATAAATTGATTGGACACCTCTATCAACGTTTTTCGAAAAAGTAGACAGGAAGCTAAAAAATAATTTTTCTTCGGAAAATGTGGTATTTTTTTCAAGAACATCCTATCAGCTTGTGCATAAGTCAAAAACGACGAAAGTTAGAGAGTTGAAAATTTGGTCAAATAATCTTCAAATAAATTGATTGGACACCTCTATCAACGTTTTTCCAAAAAATAGACAGGAAGCTAAAAAATAATTTTTCTTCGGAAAATGTGGTATTTTCTTCAAGAACATCCTATCAGACCGTGCATAAGTCAAAAACGACGAAAGTTAGAGAGTTGAAAATTTGTACAAATATTCTTCAAATAAAATGATTGGACACCTCTATCAACGTTTTTCGAAAAAATAGACAGGGAGCTAAAAAATAATTTTTCTTCGGAAAATGTGGTATTTTTTTCAAGAACATCCTATCAGCTTGTGCATAAGTCAAAAACGACGAAAGTTAGAGAGTTGAAAATTTGGTCAAATATTCTTCAAATAAATTGATTGGACACCTCTATCAACGTTTTTCGAAAAAATAGACAGGAAGCTAAAAAATAATTTTTCTTCGGAAAATGTGGTATTTTTTTCAAGAACATCCTATCAGCTTGTGCATAAGTCAAAAACGACAAAAGTTAGAGAGTTGAAAATTTGGTCAAATAATCTTCAAATAAATTGATTGGACACCTCTATCAACGTTTTTCGAAAAAATAGACAGGAAGCTAAAAAATAATTTTTCTTCGGAAAATGTGTTATTTTTTTCAAGAACATCCTATCAGACCGTGCATAAGTCAAAAACGACGAAAGTTAGAGAGTTGAAAATTTGTACAAATATTCTTCAAATAAATTGACTGGACACCTCTATCAACGTTTTTCGAAAAAATAGACAGGAAGCTAAAAAATAATTTTTCTTCCGAAAATGTGGTATTTTTTTCAAGAACATCCTATCAGACCGTGCATAAGTCAAAAACCACGAAAATTAGAGAGTTAAAAATTTGTACAAATATTCTTCAAATAAAATGATTGGACACCTCTATCAACGTTTTTCGAAAAAATAGACAGGGAGCTAAAAAATAATTTTTCTTCGGAAAATGTGGTATTTTTTTCAAGAACATCCTATCAGACCGTGCATAAGTCAAAAACGACGAAAGTTAGAGAGTTGAAAATTTGGTCAAATATTCTTCAAATAAATTGATTGGACACCTCTATCAACGTTTTTCGAAAAAATAGACAGGAAGCTAAAAAATAATTTTTCTTCGGAAAATGTGGTATTTTTTTCAAGAACATCCTATCAGACCGTGCATAAGTCAAAAACGACGAAAGTTAGAGAGTTGAAAATTTGGTCAAATATTCTTCAAATAAATTGATTGGACACCTCTATCAACGTTTTTCGAAAAAATAGACAGGAAGCTAAAAAATAATTTTTCTTCGGAAAATGTGGTATTTTTTTCAAGAACATCCTATCAGACCGTGCATAAGTCAAAAACGACGAAAGTTAGAGAGTTGAAAATTTGGTCAAATATTCTTCAAATAAATTGATTGGACACCTCTATCAACGTTTTTCGAAAAAATAGACAAGAAGCTAAAAAATAATTTTTCTTCGGAAAATGTGGTATTTTCTTCAAGAACATCCTATCAGACCGTGCATAAGTCAAAAACGACGAAAGTTAGAGAGTTGAAAATTTGTAGAAATATTCTTCAAATAAAATGATTGGACACCTCTATCAACGTTTTTCGAAAAAATAGACAGGGAGCTAAAAAATAATTTTTCTTCGGAAAATGTGGTATTTTCTTCAAGAACATCCTATCAGACCGTGCATAAGTCAAAAACGACGAAAGTTAGAGAGTTGAAAATTTGTAGAAATATTCTTCAAATAAAATGATTGGACACCTCTATCAACGTTTTTCGAAAAAATAGACAGGGAGCTAAAAAATAATTTTTCTTCGGAAAATGTGGTATTTTTTTCAAGAACATCCTATCAGACCGTGCATAAGTCAAAAACAACGAAAGTTAGAGAGTTGAAAATTTGTACAAATATTCTTCAAATAAAATTAATGGACACCTCTATCAACGTTTTTCGTGAAAATAGACAGGAAGCTAAAAAATAATTTTTCTTCCGAAAATGTGGTATTTTTTTCAAGAACATCCTATCAGACCGTGCATAAGTCAAAAACGACGAAAGTTAGAGAGTTGAAAATTTGGTCAAATATTCTTCAAATAAATTGATTGGACACCTCTATCAACGTTTTTCGAAAAAATAGACAGGAAGCTAAAAAATAATTTTTCTTCGGAAAATGTGGTATTTTTTTCAAGAACATCCTATCAGCTTGTGCATAAGTCAAAAACGACAAAAGTTAGAGAGTTGAAAATTTGATCAAATAATCTTCAAATAAATTGATTGGACACCTCTATCAACGTTTTTCGAAAAAATAGACAGGAAGCTAAAAAATAATTTTTCTTCGGAAAATGTGGTATTTTTTTCAAGAACATCCTATCAGACCGTGCATAAGTCAAAAACGACGAAAGTTAGAGAGTTGAAAATTTGTACAAATATTCTTCAAATAAATTGATTGGACACCTCTATCAACGTTTTTCGAAAAAATAGACAGGAAGCTAAAAAATAATTTTTCTTCGGAAAATGTGGTATTTTTTTCAAGAACATCCTATCAGACCGTGCATAAGTCAAAAACGACGAAAGTTAGAGAGTTGAAAATTTGGTCAAATATTCTTCAAATAAATTGATTGGACACCTCTATCAACGTTTTTCGAAAAAATAGACAGGAAGCTAAAAAATAATTTTTCTTCGGAAAATGTGGTATTTTTTTCAAGAACATCCTATCAGACCGTGCATAAGTCAAAAACGACGAAAGTTAGAGAGTTGAAAATTTGGTCAAATATTCTTCAAATAAATTTATTGGACACCTCTATCAACGTTTTTCAAAAAAATAGACAAGAAGCTAAAAAATAATTTTTCTTCGGAAAATGTGGTATTTTTTTCAAGAACATCCTATCCGACCGTGCATAAGTCAAAAACGACGAAAGTTAGAGAGTTGAAAATTTGTACAAATATTCTTCAAATAAAATGATTGGACACCTCTATCAACGTTTTTCGAAAAAATAGACAGGGAGCTAAAAAATAATTTTTCTTCGGAAAATGTGGTATTTTTTTCAAGAACATCCTATCAGACCGTGCATAAGTCAAAAACGACGAAAGTTAGAGAGTTGAAAATTTGGTCAAATATTCTTCAAATAAATTGATTGGACACCTCTATCAACGTTTTTCGAAAAAATAGACAGGAAGCTAAAAAATAATTTTTCTTCGGAAAATGTGGTATTTTTTTCAAGAACATCCTATCCGACCGTGCATAAGTCAAAAACGACGAAAGTTAGAGAGTTGAAAATTTGTACAAATATTCTTCAAATAAATTGATTGGACACCTCTATCAACGTTTTTCGAAAAAATAGACAGGAAGCTAAAAAATAATTTTTCTTCGGAAAATGTGGTATTTTTTTCAAGAACATCCTATCAGACCGTGCATAAGTCAAAAACGACGAAAGTTAGAGAGTTGAAAATTTGGTCAAATATTCTTCAAATAAATTGATTGGACACCTCTATCAACGTTTTTCGAAAAAATAGACAGGAAGCTAAAAAATAATTTTTCTTCGGAAAATGTGGTATTTTTTTCAAGAACATCCTATCAGACCGTGCATAAGTCAAAAACGACGAAAGTTAGAGAGTTGAAAATTTGGTCAAATATTCTTCAAATAAATTGATTGGACACCTCTATCAACGTTTTTCGAAAAAATAGACAGGAAGCTAAAAAATAATTTTTCTTCGGAAAATGTGGTATTTTTTTCAAGAACATCCTATCCGACCGTGCATAAGTCAAAAACGACGAAAGTTAGAGAGTTGAAAATTTGTACAAATATTCTTCAAATAAAATGATTGGACACCTCTATCAACGTTTTTCGAAAAAATAGACAGGGAGCTAAAAAATAATTTTTCTTCGGAAAATGTGGTATTTTTTTCAAGAACATCCTATCAGCTTGTGCATAAGTCAAAAACGACGAAAGTTAGAGAGTTGAAAATTTGGTCAAATATTCTTCAAATAAATTGATTGGACACCTCTATCAACGTTTTTCGAAAAAATAGACAGGAAGCTAAAAAATAATTTTTCTTCGGAAAATGTGGTATTTTTTTCAAGAACATCCTATCAGCTTGTGCATAAGTCAAAAACGACAAAAGTTAGAGAGTTGAAAATTTGGTCAAATAATCTTCAAATAAATTGATTGGACACCTCTATCAACGTTTTTCGAAAAAATAGACAGGAAGCTAAAAAATAATTTTTCTTCGGAAAATGTGTTATTTTTTTCAAGAACATCCTATCAGACCGTGCATAAGTCAAAAACGACGAAAGTTAGAGAGTTGAAAATTTGTACAAATATTCTTCAAATAAATTGATTGGACACCTCTATCAACGTTTTTCGAAAAAATAGACAGGAAGCTAAAAAATAATTTTTCTTCCGAAAATGTGGTATTTTTTTCAAGAACATCCTATCAGACCGTGCATAAGTCAAAAACCACGAAAGTTAGAGAGTTAAAAATTTGTACAAATATTCTTCAAATAAAATGATTGGACACCTCTATCAACGTTTTTCGAAAAAATAGACAGGGAGCTAAAAAATAATTTTTCTTCGGAAAATGTGGTATTTTTTTCAAGAACATCCTATCAGACCGTGCATAAGTCAAAAACGACGAAAGTTAGAGAGTTGAAAATTTGTACAAATATTCTTCAAATAAATTGATTGGACACCTCTATCAACGTTTTTCGAAAAAATAGACAGGAAGCTAAAAAATAATTTTTCTTCGGAAAATGTGGTATTTTTTTCAAGAACATCCTATCAGACCGTGCATAAGTCAAAAACGACGAAAGTTAGAGAGTTGAAAATTTGGTCAAATATTCTTCAAATAAATTGATTGGACACCTCTATCAACGTTTTTCGAAAAAATAGACAGGAAGCTAAAAAATAATTTTTCTTCGGAAAATGTGGTATTTTTTTCAAGAACATCCTATCAGACCGTGCATAAGTCAAAAACGACGAAAGTTAGAGAGTTGAAAATTTGGTCAAATATTCTTCAAATAAATTGATTGGACACCTCTATCAACGTTTTTCGAAAAAATAGACAGGAAGCTAAAAAATAATTTTTCTTCGGAAAATGTGGTATTTTTTTCAAGAACATCCTATCAGCTTGTGCATAAGTCAAAAACGACGAAAGTTAGAGAGTTGAAAATTTGGTCAAATATTCTTCAAATAAATTGATTGGACACCTCTATCAACGTTTTTCGAAAAAATAGACAGGAAGCTAAAAAATAATTTTTCTTCGGAAAATGTGGTATTTTTTTCAAGAACATCCTATCAGCTTGTGCATAAGTCAAAAACGACAAAAGTTAGAGAGTTGAAAATTTGGTCAAATAATCTTCAAATAAATTGATTGGACACCTCTATCAACGTTTTTCGAAAAAATAGACAGGAAGCTAAAAAATAATTTTTCTTCGGAAAATGTGTTATTTTTTTCAAGAACATCCTATCAGACCGTGCATAAGTCAAAAACGACGAAAGTTAGAGAGTTGAAAATTTGTACAAATATTCTTCAAATAAATTAATTGGACACCTCTATCAACGTTTTTCGAAAAAATAGACAGGAAGCTAAAAAATAATTTTTCTTCCGAAAATGTGGTATTTTTTTCAAGAACATCCTATCAGACCGTGCATAAGTCAAAAACGACGAAAGTTAGAGAGTTGAAAATTTGGTCAAATATTCTTCAAATAAATTGATTGGACACCTCTATCAACGTTTTTCGAAAAAATAGACAGGAAGCTAAAAAATAATTTTTCTTCGGAAAATGTGGTATTTTTTTCAAGAACATCCTATCAGACCGTGCATAAGTCAAAAACGACGAAAGTTAGAGAGTTGAAAATTTGGTCAAATATTCTTCAAATAAATTGATTGGACACCTCTATCAACGTTTTTCGAAAAAATAGACAAGAAGCTAAAAAATAATTTTTCTTCGGAAAATGTGGTATTTTCTTCAAGAACATCCTATCAGACCGTGCATAAGTCAAAAACGACGAAAGTTAGAGAGTTGAAAATTTGTAGAAATATTCTTCGAATAAAATGATTGGACACCTCTATCAACGTTTTTCGAAAAAATAGACAGGGAGCTAAAAAATATTTTTTCTTCGGAAAATGTGGTATTTTTTTCAAGAACATCCTATCAGCTTGTGCATAAGTCAAAAACGACGAAAGTTAGAGAGTTGAAAATTTGGTCAAATATTCTTCAAATAAATTGATTGGACACCTCTATCAACGTTTTTCGAAAAAATAGACAGGAAGTTAAAAAATAATTTTTCTTCGGAAAATGTGGTATTTTTTTCAAGAACATCCTATCAGCTTGTGCATAAGTCAAAAACGACGAAAGTTAGAGAGTTGAAAATTTGGTCAAATAATCTTCAAATAAAATTATTGGACACCTCTATCAACGTTTTTCGAGAAAATAGACAGGAAGCTAAAAAATAATTTTTCTTCCGAAAATGTGGTATTTTTTTCAAGAACATCCTATCAGACCGTGCATAAGTCAAAAACGACGAAAGTTAGAGAGTTGAAAATTTGTACAAATATTCTTCAAATAAAATGATTGGACACCTCTATCAACGTTTCTCGAGAAAATAGACAGGAAGCTAAAAAATAATTTTTCTTCCGAAAATGTGGTATTTTTTTCAAGAACATCCTATCAGACCGTGCATAAGTCAAAAACGACGAAAGTTAGAGAGTTGAAAATTTGTACAAATATTCTTCAAATAAAATGATTGGACACCTCTATCAACGTTTTTCGAAAAAATAGACAGGGAGCTAAAAAATAATTTTTCTTCGGAAAATGTGGTATTTTTTTCAAGAACATCCTATCAGCTTGTGCATAAGTCAAAAACGACGAAAGTTAGAGAGTTGAAAATTTGGTCAAATATTCTTCAAATAAATTGATTGGACACCTCTATCAACGTTTTTCGAGAAAATAGACAGGAAGCTAAAAAATAATTTTTCTTCCGAAAATGTGGTATTTTTTTCAAGAACATCCTATCAGACCGTGCATAAGTCAAAAACGACGAAAGTTAGAGAGTTGAAAATTTGTACAAATATTCTTCAAATAAAATTATTGGACACCTCTATCAACGTTTTTCGAGAAAATAGACAGGAAGCTAAAAAATAATTTTTCTTCCGAAAATGTGGTATTTTTTTCAAGAACATCCTATCAGACCGTGCATAAGTCAAAAACGACGAAAGTTAGAGAGTTGAAAATTTGTACAAATATTCTTCAAATAAAATGATTGGACACCTCTATCAACGTTTCTCGAGAAAATAGACAGGAAGCTAAAAAATAATTTTTCTTCCGAAAATGTGGTATTTTTTTCAAGAACATCCTATCAGACCGTGCATAAGTCAAAAACGACGAAAGTTAGAGAGTTGAAAATTTGGTCAAATATTCTTCAAATAAATTGATTGGACACCTCTATCAACGTTTTTCGAAAAAATAGACAAGAAGCTAAAAAATAATTTTTCTTCGGAAAATGTGGTATTTTTTTCAAGAACATCCTATCAGACCGTGCATAAGTCAAAAACGACGAAAGTTAGAGAGTTGAAAATTTGGTCAAATATTCTTCAAATAAATTGATTGGACACCTCTATCAACGTTTTTCGAAAAAATAGACAGGGAGCTAAAAAATAATTTTTCTTCGGAAAATGTGGTATTTTTTTCAAGAACATCCTATCAGCTTGTGCATAAGTCAAAAACGACGAAAGTTAGAGAGTTGAAAATTTGGTCAAATATTCTTCAAATAAATTGATTGGACACCTCTATCAACGTTTTTCAAAAAAATAGACAGGAAGCTAAAAAATAATTTTTCTTCGGAAAATGTGGTATTTTTTTCAAGAACATCCTATCAGACCGTGCATAAGTCAAAAACAACGAAAGTTAGAGAGTTGAAAATTTGTACAAATATTCTTCAAATAAAATTATTGGACACCTCTATCAACGTTTTTCGAGAAAATAGACAGGAAGCTAAAAAATAATTTTTCTTCCGAAAATGTGGTATTTTTTTCAAGAACATCCTATCAGACCGTGCATAAGTCAAAAACGACGAAAGTTAGAGAGTTGAAAATTTGTACAAATATTCTTCAAATAAAATGATTGGACACCTCTATCAACGTTTCTCGAGAAAATAGACAGGAAGCTAAAAAATAATTTTTCTTCCGAAAATGTGGTATTTTTTTCAAGAACATCCTATCAGACCGTGCATAAGTCAAAAACGACGAAAGTTAGAGAGTTGAAAATTTGTACAAATATTCTTCAAATAAAATGATTGGACACCTCTATCAACGTTTTTCGAAAAAATAGACAGGGAGCTAAAAAATAATTTTTCTTCGGAAAATGTGGTATTTTTTTCAAGAACATCCTATCAGCTTGTGCATAAGTCAAAAACGACGAAAGTTAGAGAGTTGAAAATTTGGTCAAATATTCTTCAAATAAATTGATTGGACACCTCTATCAACGTTTTTCGAGAAAATAGACAGGAAGCTAAAAAATAATTTTTCTTCCGAAAATGTGGTATTTTTTTCAAGAACATCCTATCAGACCGTGCATAAGTCAAAAACGACGAAAGTTAGAGAGTTGAAAATTTGTACAAATATTCTCCAAATAAAATTATTGGACACCTCTATCAACGTTTTTCGAGAAAATAGACAGGAAGCTAAAAAATAATTTTTCTTCCGAAAATGTGGTATTTTTTTCAAGAACATCCTATCAGACCGTGCATAAGTCAAAAACGACGAAAGTTAGAGAGTTGAAAATTTGTACAAATATTCTTCAAATAAAATGATTGGACACCTCTATCAACGTTTCTCGAGAAAATAGACAGGAAGCTAATAAATAATTTTTCTTCCGAAAATGTGGTATTTTTTTCAAGAACATCCTATCAGACCGTGCATAAGTCAAAAACGACGAAAGTTAGAGAGTTGAAAATTTGGTCAAATATTCTTCAAATAAATTGATTGGACACCTCTATCAACGTTTTTCGAAAAAATAGACAAGAAGCTAAAAAATAATTTTTCTTCGGAAAATGTGGTATTTTTTTCAAGAACATCCTATCAGACCGTGCATAAGTCAAAAACGACGAAAGTTAGAGAGTTGAAAATTTGGTCAAATATTCTTCAAATAAATTGATTGGACACCTCTATCAACGTTTTTCGAAAAAATAGACAAGAAGCTAAAAAATAATTTTTCTTCGGAAAATGTGGTATTTTCTTCAAGAACATCCTATCAGACCGTGCATAAGTCAAAAACGACGAAAGTTAGAGAGTTGAAAATTTGGTCAAATATTTTTCAAATAAATTGATTGGACACCTCTATCAACGTTTTTCGAAAAAATAGACAGGAAGCTAAAAAATAATTTTTCTTCGGAAAATGTGGTATTTTTTTCAAGAACATCCTATCAGCTTGTGCATAAGTCAAAAACGACAAAAGTTAGAGAGTTGAAAATTTGGTCAAATAATCTTCAAATAAATTGATTGGACACCTCTATCAACGTTTCTCGAGAAAATAGACAGGAAGCTAAAAAATAATTTTTCTTCGGAAAATGTGGTATTTTTTTCAAGAACATCCTATCAGACCGTGCATAAGTCAAAAACGACGAAAGTTAGAGAGTTGAAAATTTGTACAAATATTCTTCGAATAAAATGATTGGACACCTCTATCAACGTTTTTCGAAAAAATAGACAGGGAGCTAAAAAATAATTTTTCTTCGGAAAATGTGGTATTTTTTTCAAGAACATCCTATCAGACCGTGCATAAGTCAAAAACGACGAAAGTTAGAGAGTTGAAAATTTGTACAAATATTCTTCAAATAAATTGATTGGACACCTCTATCAACGTTTTTCAAAAAAATAGACAGGAAGCTAAAAAATAATTTTTCTTCGGAAAATGTGGTATTTTTTTCAAGAACATCCTATCAGACCGTGCATAAGTCAAAAACGACGAAAGTTAGAGAGTTGAAAATTTGGTCAAATATTCTTCAAATAAATTGATTGGACACCTCTATCAACGTTTTTCAAAAAAATAGACAAGAAGCTAAAAAATAATTTTTCTTCGGAAAATGTGGTATTTTCTTCAAGAACATCCTATCAGACCGTGCATAAGTCAAAAACGACGAAAGTTAGAGAGTTGAAAATTTGTACAAATATTCTTCAAATAAAATGATTGGACACCTCTATCAACGTTTTTCGAAAAAATAGACAGGGAGCTAAAAAATAATTTTTCTTCGGAAAATGTGGTATTTTTTTCAAGAACATCCTATCAGCTTGTGCATAAGTCAAAAACGACGAAAGTTAGAGAGTTGAAAATTTGGTCAAATATTCTTCAAATAAATTGATTGGACACCTCTATCAACGTTTTTCGAAAAAGTAGACAGGAAGCTAAAAAATAATTTTTCTTCGGAAAATGTGGTATTTTTTTCAAGAACATCCTATCAGCTTGTGCATAAGTCAAAAACGACGAAAGTTAGAGAGTTGAAAATTTGGTCAAATAATCTTCAAATAAATTGATTGGACACCTCTATCAACGTTTTTCGAAAAAATAGACAGGAAGCTAAAAAATAATTTTTCTTCGGAAAATGTGGTATTTTCTTCAAGAACATCCTATCAGACCGTGCATAAGTCAAAAACGACGAAAGTTAGAGAGTTGAAAATTTGTACAAATATTCTTCAAATAAAATGATTGGACACCTCTATCAACGTTTTTCGAAAAAATAGACAGGGAGCTAAAAAATAATTTTTCTTCGGAAAATGTGGTATTTTTTTCAAGAACATCCTATCAGCTTGTGCATAAGTCAAAAACGACGAAAGTTAGAGAGTTGAAAATTTGGTCAAATATTCTTCAAATAAATTGATTGGACACCTCTATCAACGTTTTTCGAAAAAATAGACAGGAAGCTAAAAAATAATTTTTCTTCGGAAAATGTGGTATTTTTTTCAAGAACATCCTATCAGCTTGTGCATAAGTCAAAAACGACAAAAGTTAGAGAGTTGAAAATTTGGTCAAATAATCTTCAAATAAATTGATTGGACACCTCTATCAACGTTTTTCGAAAAAATAGACAGGAAGCTAAAAAATAATTTTTCTTCGGAAAATGTGTTATTTTTTTCAAGAACATCCTATCAGACCGTGCATAAGTCAAAAACGACGAAAGTTAGAGAGTTGAAAATTTGTACAAATATTCTTCAAATAAATTGATTGGACACCCCTATCAACGTTTTTCGAAAAAATAGACAGGAAGCTAAAAAATAATTTTTCTTCCGAAAATGTGGTATTTTTTTCAAGAACATCCTATCAGACCGTGCATAAGTCAAAAACCACGAAAGTTAGAGAGTTAAAAATTTGTACAAATATTCTTCAAATAAAATGATTGGACACCTCTATCAACGTTTTTCGAAAAAATAGACAGGGAGCTAAAAAATAATTTTTCTTCGGAAAATGTGGTATTTTTTTCAAGAACATCCTATCAGACCGTGCATAAGTCAAAAACGACGAAAGTTAGAGAGTTGAAAATTTGGTCAAATATTCTTCAAATAAATTGATTGGACACCTCTATCAACGTTTTTCGAAAAAATAGACAGGAAGCTAAAAAATAATTTTTCTTCGGAAAATGTGGTATTTTTTTCAAGAACATCCTATCAGACCGTGCATAAGTCAAAAACGACGAAAGTTAGAGAGTTGAAAATTTGGTCAAATATTCTTCAAATAAATTGATTGGACACCTCTATCAACGTTTTTCGAAAAAGTAGACAGGAAGCTAAAAAATAATTTTTCTTCGGAAAATGTGGTATTTTTTTCAAGAACATCCTATCAGCTTGTGCATAAGTCAAAAACGACGAAAGTTAGAGAGTTGAAAATTTGGTCAAATAATCTTCAAATAAATTGATTGGACACCTCTATCAACGTTTTTCGAAAAAATAGACAGGAAGCTAAAAAATAATTTTTCTTCGGAAAATGTGGTATTTTCTTCAAGAACATCCTATCAGACCGTGCATAAGTCAAAAACGACGAAAGTTAGAGAGTTGAAAATTTGTACAAATATTCTTCAAATAAAATGATTGGACACCTCTATCAACGTTTTTCGAAAAAATAGACAGGGAGCTAAAAAATAATTTTTCTTCGGAAAATGTGGTATTTTTTTCAAGAACATCCTATCAGCTTGTGCATAAGTCAAAAACGACGAAAGTTAGAGAGTTGAAAATTTGGTCAAATATTCTTCAAATAAATTGATTGGACACCTCTATCAACGTTTTTCGAAAAAATAGACAGGAAGCTAAAAAATAATTTTTCTTCGGAAGATGTGGTATTTTTTTCAAGAACATCCTATCAGCTTGTGCATAAGTCAAAAACGACAAAAGTTAGAGAGTTGAAAATTTGGTCAAATAATCTTCAAATAAATTGATTGGACACCTCTATCAACGTTTTTCGAAAAAATAGACAGGAAGCTAAAAAATAATTTTTCTTCGGAAAATGTGTTATTTTTTTCAAGAACATCCTATCAGACCGTGCATAAGTCAAAAACGACGAAAGTTAGAGAGTTGAAAATTTGTACAAATATTCTTCAAATAAATTGATTGGACACCTCTATCAACGTTTTTCGAAAAAATAGACAGGAAGCTAAAAAATAATTTTTCTTCCGAAAATGTGGTATTTTTTTCAAGAACATCCTATCAGACCGTGCATAAGTCAAAAACCACGAAAGTTAGAGAGTTAAAAATTTGTACAAATATTCTTCAAATAAAATGATTGGACACCTCTATCAACGTTTTTCGAAAAAATAGACAGGGAGCTAAAAAATAATTTTTCTTCGGAAAATGTGGTATTTTTTTCAAGAACATCCTATCAGACCGTGCATAAGTCAAAAACGACGAAAGTTAGAGAGTTGAAAATTTGGTCAAATATTCTTCAAATAAATTGATTGGACACCTCTATCAACGTTTTTCGAAAAAATAGACAGGAAGCTAAAAAATAATTTTTCTTCGGAAAATGTGGTATTTTTTTCAAGAACATCCTATCAGACCGTGCATAAGTCAAAAACGACGAAAGTTAGAGAGTTGAAAATTTGGTCAAATATTCTTCAAATAAATTGATTGGACACCTCTATCAACGTTTTTCGAAAAAATAGACAAGAAGCTAAAAAATAATTTTTCTTCGGAAAATGTGGTATTTTCTTCAAGAACATCCTATCAGACCGTGCATAAGTCAAAAACGACGAAAGTTAGAGAGTTGAAAATTTGTAGAAATATTCTTCAAATAAAATGATTGGACACCTCTATCAACGTTTTTCGAAAAAATAGACAGGGAGCTAAAAAATAATTTTTCTTCGGAAAATGTGGTATTTTTTTCAAGAACATCCTATCAGCTTGTGCATAAGTCAAAAACGACGAAAGTTAGAGAGTTGAAAATTTGGTCAAATATTCTTCAAATAAATTGATTGGACACCTCTATCAACGTTTTTCGAAAAAGTAGACAGGAAGCTAAAAAATAATTTTTCTTCGGAAAATGTGGTATTTTTTTCAAGAACATCCTATCAGCTTGTGCATAAGTCAAAAACGACGAAAGTTAGAGAGTTGAAAATTTGGTCAAATATTCTTCAAATAAATTGATTGGACACCTCTATCAACGTTTTTCGAAAAAATAGACAGGAAGCTAAAAAATAATTTTTCTTCGGAAAATGTGGTATTTTTTTCAAGAACATCCTATCAGCTTGTGCATAAGTCAAAAACGACGAAAGTTAGAGAGTTGAAAATTTGGTCAAATAATCTTCAAATAAAATTATTGGACACCTCTATCAACGTTTTTCGAGAAAATAGACAGGAAGCTAAAAAATAATTTTTCTTCCGAAAATGTGGTATTTTTTTCAAGAACATCCTATCAGACCGTGCATAAGTCAAAAACGACGAAAGTTAGAGAGTTGAAAATTTGTACAAATATTCTTCAAATAAAATGATTGGACACCTCTATCAACGTTTCTCGAGAAAATAGACAGGAAGCTAAAAAATAATTTTTCTTCCGAAAATGTGGTATTTTTTTCAAGAACATCCTATCAGACCGTGCATAAGTCAAAAACGACGAAAGTTAGAGAGTTGAAAATTTGTACAAATATTCTTCAAATAAAATGATTGGACACCTCTATCAACGTTTTTCGAAAAAATAGACAGGGAGCTAAAAAATAATTTTTCTTCGGAAAATGTGGTATTTTTTTCAAGAACATCCTATCAGCTTGTGCATAAGTCAAAAACGACGAAAGTTAGAGAGTTGAAAATTTGGTCAAATATTCTTCAAATAAATTGATTGGACACCTCTATCAACGTTTTTCGAAAAAATAGACAGGGAGCTAAAAAATAATTTTTCTTCGGAAAATGTGGTATTTTTTTCAAGAACATCCTATCAGCTTGTGCATAAGTCAAAAACGACGAAAGTTAGAGAGTTGAAAATTTGTACAAATATTCTTCAAATAAAATTATTGGACACCTCTATCAACGTTTTTCGAGAAAATAGACAGGAAGCTAAAAAATAATTTTTCTTCCGAAAATGTGGTATTTTTTTCAAGAACATCCTATCAGACCGTGCATAAGTCAAAAACGACGAAAGTTAGAGAGTTGAAAATTTGTACAAATATTCTTCAAATAAAATGATTGGACACCTCTATCAACGTTTCTCGAGAAAATAGACAGGAAGCTAAAAAATAATTTTTCTTCCGAAAATGTGGTATTTTTTTCAAGAACATCCTATCAGACCGTGCATAAGTCAAAAACGACGAAAGTTAGAGAGTTGAAAATTTGGTCAAATATTCTTCAAATAAATTGATTGGACACCTCTATCAACGTTTTTCGAAAAAATAGACAAGAAGCTAAAAAATAATTTTTCTTCGGAAAATGTGGTATTTTTTTCAAGAACATCCTATCAGACCGTGCATAAGTCAAAAACGACGAAAGTTAGAGAGTTGAAAATTTGGTCAAATATTCTTCAAATAAATTGATTGGACACCTCTATCAACGTTTTTCGAGAAAATAGACAAGAAGCTAAAAAATAATTTTTCTTCGGAAAATGTGGTATTTTTTTCAAGAACATCCTATCAGACCGTGCATAAGTCAAAAACGACGAAAGTTAGAGAGTTGAAAATTTGGTCAAATATTCTTCAAATAAATTGATTGGACACCTCTATCAACGTTTTTCGAGAAAATAGACAAGAAGCTAAAAAATAATTTTTCTTCGGAAAATGTGGTATTTTTTTCAAGAACATCCTATCAGACCGTGCATAAGTCAAAAACGACGAAAGTTAGAGAGTTGAAAATTTGTACAAATATTCTTCAAATAAAATGATTGGACACCTCTATCAACGTTTTTCGAAAAAATAGACAGGGAGCTAAAAAATAATTTTTCTTCGGAAAATGTGGTATTTTTTTCAAGAACATCCTATCAGCTTGTGCATAAGTCAAAAACGACGAAAGTTAGAGAGTTGAAAATTTGGTCAAATATTCTTCAAATAAATTGATTGGACACCTCTATCAACGTTTTTCGAGAAAATAGACAGGAAGCTAAAAAATAATTTTTCTTCCGAAAATGTGGTATTTTTTTCAAGAACATCCTATCAGACCGTGCATAAGTCAAAAACGACGAAAGTTAGAGAGTTGAAAATTTGTACAAATATTCTTCAAATAAAATTATTGGACACCTCTATCAACGTTTTTCGAGAAAATAGACAGGAAGCTAAAAAATAATTTTTCTTCCGAAAATGTGGTATTTTTTTCAAGAACATCCTATCAGACCGTGCATAAGTCAAAAACGACGAAAGTTAGAGAGTTGAAAATTTGTACAAATATTCTTCAAATAAAATGATTGGACACCTCTATCAACGTTTCTCGAGAAAATAGACAGGAAGCTAAAAAATAATTTTTCTTCCGAAAATGTGGTATTTTTTTCAAGAACATCCTATCAGACCGTGCATAAGTCAAAAACGACGAAAGTTAGAGAGTTGAAAATTTGGTCAAATATTCTTCAAATAAATTGATTGGACACCTCTATCAACGTTTTTCGAAAAAATAGACAAGAAGCTAAAAAATAATTTTTCTTCGGAAAATGTGGTATTTTTTTCAAGAACATCCTATCAGACCGTGCATAAGTCAAAAACGACGAAAGTTAGAGAGTTGAAAATTTGGTCAAATATTCTTCAAATAAATTGATTGGACACCTCTATCAACGTTTTTCGAAAAAATAGACAAGAAGCTAAAAAATAATTTTTCTTCGGAAAATGTGGTATTTTCTTCAAGAAC
The DNA here is from genome assembly GCF_022605725.1 of Anthonomus grandis grandis. NCBI lineage: Eukaryota > Metazoa > Arthropoda > Insecta > Coleoptera > Curculionidae > Anthonomus > Anthonomus grandis. The sequence goes on from NW_026088477.1 coordinate 166,359, forward strand.
ATCCTATCAGACCGTGCATAAGTCAAAAACGACGAAAGTTAGAGAGTTGAAAATTTGTACAAATATTCTTCAAATAAAATGATTGGACACCTCTATCAACGTTTTTCGAAAAAATAGACAGGGAGCTAAAAAATAATTTTTCTTCGGAAAATGTGGTATTTTTTTCAAGAACATCCTATCAGCTTGTGCATAAGTCAAAAACGACGAAAGTTAGAGAGTTGAAAATTTGGTCAAATATTCTTCAAATAAATTGATTGGACACCTCTATCAACGTTTTTCGAAAAAATAGACAGGAAGCTAAAAAATAATTTTTCTTCGGAAAATGTGGTATTTTTTTCAAGAACATCCTATCAGCTTGTGCATAAGTCAAAAACGACAAAAGTTAGAGAGTTGAAAATTTGGTCAAATAATCTTCAAATAAATTGATTGGACACCTCTATCAACGTTTTTCGAAAAAATAGACAGGAAGCTAAAAAATAATTTTTCTTCGGAAAATGTGGTATTTTTTTCAAGAACATCCTATCAGACCGTGCATAAGTCAAAAACGACGAAAGTTAGAGAGTTGAAAATTTGTACAAATATTCTTCAAATAAATTGATTGGACACCTCTATCAACGTTTTTCGAAAAAATAGACAGGAAGCTAAAAAATAATTTTTCTTCGGAAAATGTGGTATTTTTTTCAAGAACATCCTATCAGACCGTGCATAAGTCAAAAACGACGAAAGTTAGAGAGTTGAAAATTTGGTCAAATATTCTTCAAATAAATTGATTGGACACCTCTATCAACGTTTTTCGAGAAAATAGACAGGAAGCTAAAAAATAATTTTTCTTCCGAAAATGTGGTATTTTTTTCAAGAACATCCTATCAGACCGTGCATAAGTCATAAAACGACGAAAGTTAGAGAGTTGAAAATTTGTACAAATATTCTTCAAATATAATTATTGGACACCTCTATCAACGTTTTTCGAGAAAATAGACAGGAAGCTAAAAAATAATTTTTCTTCCGAAAATGTGGTATTTTTTTCAAGAACATCCTATCAGACCGTGCATAAGTCAAAAACGACGAAAGTTAGAGAGTTGAAAATTTGTACAAATATTCTTCAAATAAAATGATTGGACACCTCTATCAACGTTTTTCGAAAAAATAGACAAGAAGCTAAAAAATAATTTTTCTTCGGAAAATGTGGTATTTTTTTCAAGAACATCCTATCAGACCGTGCATAAGTCAAAAACGACGAAAGTTAGAGAGTTGAAAATTTGGTCAAATATTCTTCAAATAAATTGATTGGACACCTCTATCAACGTTTTTCGAAAAAATAGACAAGAAGCTAAAAAATAATTTTTCTTCGGAAAATGTGGTATTTTCTTCAAGAACATCCTATCAGACCGTGCATAAGTCAAAAACGACGAAAGTTAGAGAGTTGAAAATTTGGTCAAATATTCTTCAAATAAATTGATTGGACACCTCTATCAACGTTTTTCGAAAAAATAGACAAGAAGCTAAAAAATAATTTTTCTTCGGAAAATGTGGTATTTTTTTCAAGAACATCCTATCAGACCGTGCATAAGTCAAAAACGACGAAAGTTAGAGAGTTGAAAATTTGGTCAAATATTCTTCAAATAAATTGATTGGACACCTCTATCAACGTTTTTCGAAAAAATAGACAAGAAGCTAAAAAATATTTTTTCTTCGGAAAATGTGGTATTTTCTTCAAGAACATCCTATCAGACCGTGCATAAGTCAAAAACGACGAAAGTTAGAGAGTTGAAAATTTGGTCAAATATTTTTCAAATAAATTGATTGGACACCTCTATCAACGTTTTTCGAAAAAATAGACAGGAAGCTAAAAAATAATTTTTCTTCGGAAAATGTGGTATTTTTTTCAAGAACATCCTATCAGCTTGTGCATAAGTCAAAAACGACAAAAGTTAGAGAGTTGAAAATTTGGTCAAATAATCTTCAAATAAATTGATTGGACACCTCTATCAACGTTTCTCGAGAAAATAGACAGGAAGCTAAAAAATAATTTTTCTTCGGAAAATGTGGTATTTTTTTCAAGAACATCCTATCAGACCGTGCATAAGTCAAAAACGACGAAAGTTAGAGAGTTGAAAATTTGTACAAATATTCTTCAAATAAATTGATTGGACACCTCTATCAACGTTTTTCGAAAAAATAGACAGGAAGCTAAAAAATAATTTTTCTTCGGAAAATGTGGTATTTTTTTCAAGAACATCCTATCAGACCGTGCATAAGTCAAAAACGACGAAAGTTAGAGAGTTGAAAATTTGGTCAAATATTCTTCAAATAAATTGATTGGACACCTCTATCAACGTTTTTCAAAAAAATAGACAAGAAGCTAAAAAATAATTTTTCTTCGGAAAATGTGGTATTTTCTTCAAGAACATCCTATCAGACCGTGCATAAGTCAAAAACGACGAAAGTTAGAGAGTTGAAAATTTGTACAAATATTCTTCAAATAAAATGATTGGACACCTCTATCAACGTTTTTCGAAAAAATAGACAGGGAGCTAAAAAATAATTTTTCTTCGGAAAATGTGGTATTTTTTTCAAGAACATCCTATCAGCTTGTGCATAAGTCAAAAACGACGAAAGTTAGAGAGTTGAAAATTTGGTCAAATATTCTTCAAATAAATTGATTGGACACCTCTATCAACGTTTTTCGAAAAAGTAGACAGGAAGCTAAAAAATAATTTTTCTTCGGAAAATGTGGTATTTTTTTCAAGAACATCCTATCAGCTTGTGCATAAGTCAAAAACGACGAAAGTTAGAGAGTTGAAAATTTGGTCAAATAATCTTCAAATAAATTGATTGGACACCTCTATCAACGTTTTTCGAAAAAATAGACAGGAAGCTAAAAAATAATTTTTCTTCGGAAAATGTGGTATTTTTTTCAAGAACATCCTATCAGACCGTGCATAAGTCAAAAACAACGAAAGTTAGAGAGTTGAAAATTTGTACAAATATTCTTCAAATAAAATTATTGGACACCTCTATCAACGTTTTTCGAGAAAATAGACAGGAAGCTAAAAAATAATTTTTCTTCCGAAAATGTGGTATTTTTTTCAAGAACATCCTATCAGACCGTGCATAAGTCAAAAACGACGAAAGTTAGAGAGTTGAAAATTTGTACAAATATTCTTCAAATAAAATGATTGGACACCTCTATCAACGTTTCTCGAGAAAATAGACAGGAAGCTAAAAAATAATTTTTCTTCCGAAAATGTGGTATTTTTTTCAAGAACATCCTATCAGACCGTGCATAAGTCAAAAACGACGAAAGTTAGAGAGTTGAAAATTTGTACAAATATTCTTCAAATAAAATGATTGGACACCTCTATCAACGTTTTTCGAGAAAATAGACAGGAAGCTAAAAAATAATTTTTCTTCCGAAAATGTGGTATTTTTTTCAAGAACATCCTATCAGACCGTGCATAAGTCAAAAACGACGAAAGTTAGAGAGTTGAAAATTTGTACAAATATTCTTCAAATAAAATGATTGGACACCTCTATCAACGTTTCTCGAGAAAATAGACAGGAAGCTAAAAAATAATTTTTCTTCCGAAAATGTGGTATTTTTTTCAAGAACATCCTATCAGACCGTGCATAAGTCAAAAACGACGAAAGTTAGAGAGTTGAAAATTTGGTCAAATATTCTTCAAATAAATTGATTGGACACCTCTATCAACGTTTTTCGAAAAAATAGACAGGAAGCTAAAAAATAATTTTTCTTCGGAAAATGTGGTATTTTTTTCAAGAACATCCTATCAGCTTGTGCATAAGTCAAAAACGACGAAAGTTAGAGAGTTGAAAATTTGGTCAAATAATCTTCAAATAAATTGATTGGACACCTCTATCAACGTTTTTCGAAAAAATAGACAGGAAGCTAAAAAATAATTTTTCTTCGGAAAATGTGGTATTTTTTTCAAGAACATCCTATCAGACCGTGCATAAGTCAAAAACGACGAAAGTTAGAGAGTTGAAAATTTGGTCAAATATTCTTCAAATAAATTGATTGGACACCTCTATCAACGTTTTTCGAAAAAGTAGACAGGAAGCTAAAAAATAATTTTTCTTCGGAAAATGTGGTATTTTTTTCAAGAACATCCTATCAGCTTGTGCATAAGTCAAAAACGACGAAAGTTAGAGAGTTGAAAATTTGGTCAAATAATCTTCAAATAAATTGATTGGACACCTCTATCAACGTTTTTCCAAAAAATAGACAGGAAGCTAAAAAATAATTTTTCTTCGGAAAATGTGGTATTTTCTTCAAGAACATCCTATCAGACCGTGCATAAGTCAAAAACGACGAAAGTTAGAGAGTTGAAAATTTGTACAAATATTCTTCAAATAAAATGATTGGACACCTCTATCAACGTTTTTCGAAAAAATAGACAGGGAGCTAAAAAATAATTTTTCTTCGGAAAATGTGGTATTTTTTTCAAGAACATCCTATCAGCTTGTGCATAAGTCAAAAACGACGAAAGTTAGAGAGTTGAAAATTTGGTCAAATATTCTTCAAATAAATTGATTGGACACCTCTATCAACGTTTTTCGAAAAAATAGACAGGAAGCTAAAAAATAATTTTTCTTCGGAAAATGTGGTATTTTTTTCAAGAACATCCTATCAGCTTGTGCATAAGTCAAAAACGACAAAAGTTAGAGAGTTGAAAATTTGGTCAAATAATCTTCAAATAAATTGATTGGACACCTCTATCAACGTTTTTCGAAAAAATAGACAGGAAGCTAAAAAATAATTTTTCTTCGGAAAATGTGTTATTTTTTTCAAGAACATCCTATCAGACCGTGCATAAGTCAAAAACGACGAAAGTTAGAGAGTTGAAAATTTGTACAAATATTCTTCAAATAAATTGATTGGACACCTCTATCAACGTTTTTCGAAAAAATAGACAGGAAGCTAAAAAATAATTTTTCTTCCGAAAATGTGGTATTTTTTTCAAGAACATCCTATCAGACCGTGCATAAGTCAAAAACCACGAAAGTTAGAGAGTTAAAAATTTGTACAAATATTCTTCAAATAAAATGATTGGACACCTCTATCAACGTTTTTCGAAAAAATAGACAGGGAGCTAAAAAATAATTTTTCTTCGGAAAATGTGGTATTTTTTTCAAGAACATCCTATCAGACCGTGCATAAGTCAAAAACGACGAAAGTTAGAGAGTTGAAAATTTGGTCAAATATTCTTCAAATAAATTGATTGGACACCTCTATCAACGTTTTTCGAAAAAATAGACAAGAAGCTAAAAAATAATTTTTCTTCGGAAAATGTGGTATTTTCTTCAAGAACATCCTATCAGACCGTGCATAAGTCAAAAACGACGAAAGTTAGAGAGTTGAAAATTTGTACAAATATTCTTCAAATAAAATGATTGGACACCTCTATCAACGTTTTTTCGAAAAAATAGACAGGGAGCTAAAAAATAATTTTTCTTCGGAAAATGTGGTATTTTTTTCAAGAACATCCTATCAGCTTGTGCATAAGTCAAAAACGACGAAAGTTAGAGAGTTGAAAATTTGGTCAAATATTCTTCAAATAAATTGATTGGACACCTCTATCAACGTTTTTCGAAAAAATAGACAGGAAGCTAAAAAATAATTTTTCTTCGGAAAATGTGGTATTTTTTTCAAGAACATCCTATCAGCTTGTGCATAAGTCAAAAACGACAAAAGTTAGAGAGTTGAAAATTTGGTCAAATAATCTTCAAATAAATTGATTGGACACCTCTATCAACGTTTTTCGAAAAAATAGACAGGAAGCTAAAAAATAATTTTTCTTCGGAAAATGTGGTATTTTTTTCAAGAACATCCTATCAGACCGTGCATAAGTCAAAAACGACGAAAGTTAGAGAGTTGAAAATTTGGTCAAATATTCTTCAAATAAATTGATTGGACACCTCTATCAACGTTTTTCAAAAAAATAGACAGGAAGCTAAAAAATAATTTTTCTTCGGAAAATGTGGTATTTTTTTCAAGAACATCCTATCAGACCGTGCATAAGTCAAAAACGACGAAAGTTAGAGAGTTGAAAATTTACTCTCACGAGATGTG